>NC_082710.1:166543855-166663855 GCF_030144855.1 Hypanus sabinus | reverse complement strand
TAGAACTTGCGGGTGTGAATTGGGATGATGTTTTTGCAGGGAAATGTACTATGGACATGTGGTCGATGTTTAAGGATCTCTTGCAGGATGTTAGGGATAAATTTGTCCCGGTGAGGAAGATAAAGACTGATAGGGTGAAGGAACCATAGGTGACAAGTAAGGTGGAAAATCTAGTCAGGTGGAAGAAGGCAGCATACATGAGGTTTAGGAAGCAAGGATCAGATGGGTCTATTGAGCAATATAGGGTAGCAAGAAAGGAACTTAAGAAGGGGCTGAGAAGAGCAAGAAGGGGGCATGAGAAGGCCTTTGGGAGTAGGGTAAAGGAAAACCCCAAGGGATTCTTCAATTATGTGAAGAACAAAAGGAGGACAGGAGTGAAAGTAGGACGGATTAGAGATAAAGGTGGGAAGACGTGCCTCAAGGTTGTGGAAGTGAGCGAGGTCCTCAATGAATACTTCTCTTCGGTATTCACCAATGAGATGGAATTTGATGACGGTGAGGACAATATGAGTGAAGTTTATTTTCTGGAGCATGTCGATATTAAGGGACAGGAGGTGTTGGAGTTGTTAAAATACATTAGGACGGATCAGTCCCCGGGGCCTGACGGAATATTCCCCAGGCTGCTCCACGAGATGAGGAAAGAGATTGCTGAGCCTCTGGCTAGGATCTTTATGTTCTCGTTGTCCACGGGAATGTATCGGAGGATTGGAGGGAGGGAAATGTTGTCCCCTTGTTCAAAAAAGGTAGTAGGGATAGTCCATTTAATTATAGACCAGTGAACCTTACGTCTGTGGTGGGAAAGCTGTTGGAAAATATTCTTAGAGATCGGATCTATTGGCATTTAGAGAATCATGGTCTGATCAGGGACAGTCAGTATGGCTTTGTGAAGGGCAGATCGTGTCTAATAAGCTTGATAGAGTTCTTTAAGGAGGTGACCAGGCATATAGATGAGGGTGATGCAGTGGATGTGATCTGCATGGATTTTACTAAGGCATTTGACAAGGTTCCACACGGTAGGCTTATTCAAAAAGTCAGAAGGCATGGGATCCAGGGAAGGTTAGCACCATACAACATTACAGCTCAGAAACAGGCCTTTTGGCCCTTCTTTGCTGTGCCGAACCATTTTTCTGCCTATTCCCACTGACCTGCACCTGGGCTATATCCCTCTAAACTCCTCTCATCCATATACCTGTCCAAGTTTTTCTTAAATGTCAAAAGTGAGCCCGCATTCACCACTTCATCTGCCAGCTCATTCCACACATCCAGCACTCTCTGCGTGAAGAAGCCCCCCCCTCCATGTTTCCTTTAAACTTTTCCCCCTTCACCCTTAACCCATGACCTATGCTTTTTTTCTCACCTGGCCTCAGTGGAAAAAGCCTGCTTGCACTCACTCTATCTATACCCATCATAATTTTATACACCTCTATCAAATCACCCCTCATTCTCCTACGCTCCAGGGAATAAAGTCCTAACCTATTCAACCTTTCTCTGTGACTCAGTTTCTCAAGTCCCGGCAACATCCTTGTAAACCTTCTCTGCATTCTTTCAACGTTATTAATATCCTTCCTGTAATTAGGTGATAAAATCTGCACACAATACTCCAAATTCGGTATCACCAATGCCTTATACAACCTCACCATAACATTCCAACTCTTATATTCAAAACATTGATTTATAAAGGCAATGTACCAAAAGCTCTCTTTCCAACCTGATCTATTTGTGACGCCACTTTTAGGGAATTATGTATCTGTACTCCCAGATCCCTCTGTTCTACGGCACTCGTCAGTGTCCTATCATTTACCTTTTATATTCTACCTTGGTTTGACCTTCCGAAGTGCAATATCTCACACTTCTCCGCATTAAATTCCATCTGCCATTTTCAGCCCATTCCTCCAACTGGTCCAAATCCCTCTGCCAGCTTTGAAAACCTTCTTCACTGTCCACTACACCTCCAATCTTTGTATCATCAGCAAATTTGCTGATCCAATTTGCCACATTATCATCCAGATCATTGATATAGCTGACAAATAACAATGGGCCCAGCACTGATCCCTGTGGCACACCGCTAGTCACAGGCCTACACTCAGTGTAGCAATTCTCCACTACCACTCTCTGGCTTCTTCCACTGAGCTAATGTCTAATCCAATTTACTACCTCTCCATGTATACCTAGCGATTAAATCTTCCTAACGAACCTCCCATGCGGGACCTTGTCAAAAGCCTTACTGAAGTCCATGCATACACCATACACTGCCTTCCCTTCATCCACTTTCCTGGTAACTTCCTCGAAAAACTCTAATAGATTGGTTAGACATGACCTACCATGCACAAAGCCATGCTGACTGTTTCTAATAAGTCTCTGTCTATCCAAATACTTGTAGACCCTATTTCTTAGTATTCCTTCCAATAATGTACCTACTACCGATGACAAACTTATCAGCCTATAATTTCCCGGTTTACTTTTTGAGCCTTTTTTAAACAACGGAACTATATGAGCTATCCTCCAATCCTCTGGCACCTGACCCGTGGATATCGACGTTTTAAATATGTCTGCCAGTGCCCCTGAAATTTCAACACTAGTATCCCTCAAGGTCCGAGGGAATACCCTGTCAGGTCCTGGGAATTTATCTACTCTGCCACAAGACAGCAAGCACCTCCTCCTCTTTAATCTGTATAAGTCCTATGACCTCCCTATTTGTTTGTCTTGTTTCCATAGACTCCATTCCAATTTCCTTAATAAATACAGATGCAAAACACCCATTTAATATCTCTCCCATTTCTTTTGATTCCGTACATAGCCGACCACTCTGATCTTCAAGAGGACCAATTTTATCCCTTACTATGCTTTTGCTCTTAACATACCTGTAGAAGCTCTTCGGATTATCCTTCACCCTGACTGCCAAAGCAACCTCATGTCTTCTTTTAGCCCTCCTGATTTCTTTCTTAAGTATTTTCTTATTCTTTTTATACTTCTCAAGTATCTTATTTCCTCCCTGTTGCCTATACATGTTATACATCTCTCTCCTCTTCTTTGTCAGAGTTCCAAAATCCCTCGAGAACCAAGTTTCCTTATTCTTATTCGTTTTGACTTTAGCCCTGACAGGAACATACTATCTCTCCACTCTCAAAAAGTGTTCCGCTACACACACTTCCGTCACCTGCCCTAACTCATCTCCTAATAGGAGATCTAATATTTCATCCCCCCTAGCTGGTCCATCTATATATTGATTTAGAAAACTTTCCTGAACACATTTCACAAACTCTAACCCATCTGGACCTTCAACAATATGGGAGTCCCAATCAATGTGAGGAAAATTAATATCCCCATACAATCACAACTTTCTGTCTCCTGCAGTTGTCTGTTATCCCTCTGCAGATTTGTTCCTCCACTTCTCGCTGACTATTGGGTGGTCTATAATACAACCCTATTAATGTGGTCATACCTTTCCTGTTTCTCAGCTCCACCCATATGGTCTCCGTAGACAAGCCCTCTAATCTTTTCTGCCGAAACACTGCTGTAATATTTTCCCAGACTAGCAAAGCCACGGCCCCCACTCTTCATCCCTCTGCCTCTATCACGCCTGAAACATCAGAATCCTAGAACATTGAGCTTGCAGTCCTGCCCCTCCTGTAGCCAAGTTTCAGTAATGGCTATGATGTCATAATTCCATATGTCAATCCAGGCCCTCAGCTCTTCTGCCTTTCCTACAATACTCATTGCATTAAAATATACACACCTCAGAAGATTGTTACCATCAGACACAACCTTACTAGTTATGACTTTGCATGAACTACTAGCATCATTTATTTTACCCCCCGTTCCACTATCTACTCTGGCACTCTGGTTCCCATCCCCCTGCAAATCTAGTTTAAACCCTCCCCAATAACACTAGCAAACCTCCCTGCAAGTACATTGGTCTCCTTGTAGTTCAAGTGTAACCCGTCTCTCTTGTACAGAGTTTGTCCAGGTGGATTCAGAATTGGCTTGTCTACGGAAGGCAGAGGTTCGTGGTGGAGGGAGTACATTCAGATTGGAGGGTTGTGACTAGTGGTATCCCACAAGGATCGGTTCTGGGACCTCTAGTTTTCATAGATGTGGGGGTAAAAAGGTGTTTTGGCAAATTTGCAGACGACACAAAGGTTATAGATAGCGTAGAGGATTGTCGAAGATTGCAGAGAGACATTGATAGGATGCAGAAGTGGGCTGAGAAGTGGCAGATGGAATCCAACCCGGAGAAGTGTGAGGTGGTACACTTTGGAAGGACAAACCCCAAGGCAAGTAAATGGCATGATACTTGGTAGTGTGAAGGAGCAGAGGGATCTGGGGGTACATGTCCACAGATCCCTGGAAGTTGACTCGTAGGTAGATAGGGTAGTTAAGGAAGCTTATGGGGGTTAGTCGAGTGTCGCGATGTAATGATGCAGCTCTATAAAACTCTGGTTCGGCCACACTTGGAGTACTGTGTCCAGTTCTGGTTGCCTCACTATAGGAAGGATGTGGAAGCATTGGAAAGGGTACAAAGGAGATTTACCAGGATATTGCCTGGTTTAGGGAGTATGGTTTATGATAAGAGATTAAGGGAGCTAGGGCTTTACTCTTTGGAGAGAAGGAGGATGAGAGGAGACATGAGAGAGGTGTACAAGATATTAAGAGGAATAGATAGAGTGGATAGCCAGCGCCTCTTCCTCAGGACAGCACTGCTCAGTACAAGAGGACATGGCTTTAAGGTAAGGGGAGGGAAGTTCATGAGGGATATTAGAGGAAAGGTTTTTACTCAGAGAGTGGTTGGGTTGTGGAATGTACTGCCTGAGTCAGTGGTGGAGGCAGATACACTAGTGAAATTTAAGGGACTACTAGACAGGTATATGGAGGAATTTAAAGTGGGGGGTTATATGGGAGGCAGGGTTTGAGGGTCGGCACAACATTGTGGGCCGAAGAGTCTGTAATGTACTGTACTGTTCTATGTTGAAGTCGGAGGGAGACGCAGTCAATCAAACACACGTACTGGGATCCACTGTGAGTCTAAACTTGGAGACATGAAAACGGAGCTGGAAACCGTTTGCGATGGCGCCGAAGATAAGTTCCAACCACGACAAGCTGCGATGGCGACAACGAGAAGTTCCCAGCATGACAGATGGTCAAAACTCATTTGCCTTCCCGTTTGAGGAATGCAATGTGATCTTCTATATCTAGAATACTTGCTCTTTCATTCATTCAGATGAATGAAATAATATTTTAAAACGTATTCCCTCCTTGAAAAAATACCACATGACAATCGTGCCCGAGCTATTTATACTCTGGTTTCAAATTTGAACGTAGAAAACGAAAGACAAAAACATTTGAAGTTGTGGACTATATCATAACTTACCAGCGGAACACTTCTGTTTCTTTAAATCTGAAAATAAATATATTCAATATTTTAAAAAGTCGAAGCGTTAATATTTCATATGTTGTGAAATGTTTCACAGTAAATTTTCCAACTGATTTAAATTACACACGTTATATTGAATTTAATTAAATTTATTTTCAGATATATTTATGAGGATGAATTTTTAATTAACCATTTTTTCATTTTCCATTAAATTCATTATTCATTCTACCACCTTAGTGTTCAAAACTCGGGTAACAAATTCATGTCCAGAGGAGAATAAACCATCGCTTTCTATACACTCTTCTTCCTTATCTCACCATTTCACCTCCACCGTTTGATTACATAGACTTATCCTCGAATTGCTGTTGCGTAACGGCTCAACCTATGTCTGCCAGACAGTGAAGCAAAGCAGTTTGCAGAGGCAAATGGTTGATTTTCAGTAAGAACACTGAAAGACAGCGTCGTCTCTACATTCTTAAAAGGGTAATTTAAAGATAACTAACCCCATCGATGACTCAGAGGAGTGTCGCCTTAGTCTTTGTAATGGGAGATCGCAATGACTAAAATGCATTTCTTTTAATGTTGCAACGAATACAGTTAATGGAATAGGCAGTTAAAATGTAACACAAAATTTAAACGTTTACTTGATTCAGTGGATTCAGAACGCCCAGAGGGGTGGCGCTGCAGTCAAGCAACGGTATTCATGGCTGTTAAGTAAGTAATCCGACTTGTCAGGTCGCTATTGCATTCGTGTACTAAAACTTTAGAGTACAGAATAAAGTATGGGGACTAGACGTAAGTAGATCTGGGCTTGACCTTAATGGCATATGTATCTTGGCTGCTATGATTTGAAAGGGATCAGCATCTATGTTCATTGGAACGATATAGAAAAAAGTAATGCTTGAATAAATTATTTAATTCCATATGGTGCATATTTCGGCAACTTTCACAGAATTTACCATTTTATTTTTTAATGAAGCGATTCTTTAACTCTTTGAGAAAAAAACAGGCCTTATGTGGCTTCCAGTGACCAGAAAACAGAACTTTTGAAAAGATCCATGAAAGCAAACGTTCCCAGGCAGAATCGCATCCTGGCGTGAAGTCGCAACGGCAAGTGCGATCATGTGGAGATGGGCTGGACAAATGGCATGGACTGGGCGGGTATGTGATTCAGCCAAACCTAAAAGAGGTGATACTTAATTGATAATCCCAAAGCGGTTTAGCAGCATTCAAAACCGACTACATTCCGATAAAATTATCATAATGCAATTAACGTTTATAACATTACGTGATCAAAATGCTTACATTGTCTAAAACAATGAAATCATGTCAGTTTTTTTCAAAAAATTACTTACGTTGCTGCTCCCCTTATGAAATAGATGGTGATACTAATCACGAGCTATGTCCAAACGAGCTAATTTGGATGGCTTAGTCTTGCATTGAACATAGTCTCAAATCAGCGCTAAAGCACAGGGGCTCATTGGACATGACTATTACGCAACAAGATAGCATCATTATACATTTGCTCTAGCGGCAATATCTATGAACATTTATAACAATTATTTTATTCCGCATTTGTGCGGAAATTAAGAATCAGATAAATAAGTCTTCGAATGCAGATACACTTTCCATGCTGGTATGTAACTACGTTCAAATGAAATTGATAGAACAATGATAACTTATTTATATACGTTATTAGACGCATTACCTTGAAGTTCTTTCAGCTTTCTGACTGATGGGATATGACAAAATAAATATCATGTGAATAACATGTAAGCTATATGGGTAGAATAATTGGATATCATTCTACAGCACCTTGAAGTTGCTTTCGCTCTACATGTCTGTTACGAAAGTGTAGCTTAAATTGATGATATGAGTCAAGAAGTTACATTAATTAATAAGGAAGTTTCGAATAAAGAGTGCTGGAACTGTTGTAGTTAAGAACTTGCATGGGAGCTCGTTCGTTCTTTACCTATTCCAAATTATTTTAACTGCGGGCTGTTGCTGATTTGGCTCTGCAGCATTTCACAAAATGCATCGATACAAACCCAAGTTGTAGCTGATCTTAATATTCAAGGACGATGAAAAGACCTTTAAAGTAGGTTGCAAATAGTAGCAAATTGTGAATTGAAGAAGAGAGATTTCACTGAGAGCACTTTCAAGGACTGAAATGTTGCAATTGCATTCCTTCACGACTAGTGTCCCAAAGAGACAACCTATGGTTTCTCGTTTTGAATTAACTGAGTGAAGAAGAAAGGAAATATCACTTCCATCACTGTTCATTGAAGTCCAAAAGAAAAAAGGGATTGTCTCTGCAACTATGCCTGAAACTCCTAGAAGTGTGAATGTTGGAATGCAGTAAATGAGGGACATATTATGGCGTCCGATTCGCCCGGTGGAACTTTAGACTGTGTGGGCATTGCCTAATAAGAGCAGTAACTTGAAAGGAAGTGGGCATAGTGAGAATTGTTTGCTTCATAAACAAGAGAAAACCTCAAGATGCTGGAAATCCGAGCAACATACACAAAATACTGGAGAAATTACAGACCAGTGAGCCAGGAAATTATATAAAATATGAAATATCTTTATTGTCATTGCATAGTACAATTTGTCATGCATCAACACAGCAAAAATGCGTTTGAAACTCTCGTACTCAATGCTATAAAACAACAAATAAACAATAAATAAAATCAAGTAACCAGCCAGAACAAGCAATGTCCAACAGTACAAAAGCGCAACTCAGATGCATGACAGCCATAAAACCAGTATTAAAAATAGCATTATAACTATATATATATATATATGTGTGTGTGTGTGTGTGTGTGTGTGTGTGTGTGTGTGTGTGTGTGTGTGTATACATAGTAAGTTTTACTTCAGTTTCAAAGTCAGAAACGAAGACGTTCGATGAAATAGTTACAATTTTACAAAATCACCTGAGCCCTAAATTCTACTGGTACTAGCTGAGCAATTTAGATTTTACAAAGGAACCCATCAAAGCATGAAAACGTTTCTGAAAACACAGTAGAATTGCGCAAACATTCTCAGTACTGTGACTTAGAGATGGACTTTGAATTGCATTACGAGACAGGCGTGCATGTGGCATACAGTCAAAACATTAAAACAAGGTACCTTCGAAGGAGACCAATCATTAGAATGGGCATTGACCATTGCAATATCGTTAGTTACTGCAGCAAAGCATGCAGCAGAACTACACAATTGGAGGTTACGTGAAATGCACAAAATGTCCCTGAATGGTACAAAAAGCCAATGGTGCTATTGATGTGGCAATTACTCCCATGATGCAAATGACTATTGGTTCAAATGAAAGGCCTGCAGTAAGTGTCACGGACAAGGTCGCATAAAGAGAAGGTATAAGGGAGACAAAAAGCACAACCGAGTGAAAAGTTTTAAATTCAAAAGAAAAACTTTCTTTATCAAATGTAACTTTACTGAATGTAAACCAGAATCCGTCAGCATAGAGTCTGACAAAGGTGAAATATAATTCTCTGAACTGCATAGTATTACTGAAGCAGATCACTAAATCATCTGGGCCACAATGGATGTGTCTGGTGTAAAAATGAAAATAGCTTTGAATACAGGGTTAGTTCGTCCATAATTCGAGAGGATGATTATAACAGACTGTTTACCAAGATACTATCAGAGAAGACCTCAGTAATGCTAAAGAATTTCACAGGCGAAAACGTGTCTCCCAAAGGCACACTGTAAGTAAATATGACGTCTAAAGGTCACAGACAACAGTTAGAAATCGACGTATTGTAAAAAGTGGAGGGCCAGCACTTCTCGGATGTGTATGTTTGAGAAAAATCCAACTGGAATGGCATTCAATCAAATCTCTCAGTGGGACATCAACTGGCAACGGCAGCCAAAATGGTAGCACTAACCAGAGACTCGCAAAGCTGCTTAATTCTAGCGAGAAGGTGGTTGGGAAGGGGACGGACAAACTCAAAGGCATGAAGGCCACAATTGAACTGGATGAAACAAGATCCATAAAGCTCGTCCAGTGCATTTCACACGCCGCCCTGAAATGCGGAACCCTGAGGTGCCTGGAATTCTCTCCAATGTGGAGTGGAGCAATTGGGCCACGCCCCTTTTCCCGGTGATCAAGAAAGGCAAGGCATGTGTCATTTTCATATATGGGGATTTCAAAGTGTGCAGCATCCCCTGTAAGGAATAGAAGACATTTTTACATCTTTGGCAGACGGGGAGAGCTTTTCAAAGACTGACTTGTCACAAGCCCATCTCCACATGGAAATTGAGGAGTCAAGCAGGAAGTTCCTCACAATTAATACTCACAAGGGACTTTGGCGTCGTATTAACTCCAGCAATTTCGCAGCGAGTGATGGACAAATTGCCCCAAGATACACCAGCAACATAATGTTACTTTAATGACGTCATCACGACTGTGAAAATTGTTGCAGAGAACCTGCAGAACATTGGCAAAGTGCTTACCAGGATGAGTAAGTATGGTCAGCGCGCAAAGAGAGAGAAATGTGAGTTTTTCAAGAATGAAATCACGTATTGTGGATATGTAGTTGACAAGCATGGCTAACATAAGTCACAAGAGAAGATTGCAACAGTGCTGCAGACACCCAAACCGGAAACTGTGTCACAACCCAGATCATACTTGGGCCTTGTAAACTAATACCTCCTTTCAACACTCTGTTCCTGACAGGCCCCAATGAAATAAGTGGACGTGTCACACGCTGGTTTGATGAGCAGGGATGGGTCATAATAGGTGAGCAGTTCATCGGATGTTGTTAGTCTCTTGGCTTTCTTGAATGCTTTTTCACATTTTCCTGACCAAAGTAGGAGTGGTCAGTCAGACGTCAGACGTCTGACTGTTCATGAAGGAAAATAGCATCAGGCATTTCAAGTCAACTCCTCACGTCGAAGCAAGGAATGGGTTAGCTGAAATGTGTATCCAAATCTTCAAGAAGTCCATTAAAGCAACAGACAAGGAGAACATTTCTCTACAGCTCAAAGTAGACAACTTCCTTATATGACTAAAGGGCTCTGCTAGAGGATCTTGTCAAATGGCGCAAGCTGATTTATCTGCAGTTCAACATCAATAAGACAAAGGAGTTGGTGATGGACTTTAGGAATATTAAGCCTGCATTGCTCCCTGGCAAGGACGTGGATGTCGTGAGAACTTACAAGTACCTGGGAGTGCACCTGAATAACAGACTTGTATAGAGCACCAACACTAAGGCTCCATACCAGAAGGGCCAGAGTAGCCTTTACTAACTGAGGGGACTGAAGTCCTTTCCTTTACATGTTCTACCAGTCTGCCACCACCAGTACAATCGTCTATGCGGTGGTGGGCTGGGGCGGTGGCATCAAGATTGGTGATGCCATATATAACAATTTCAACACGTAAACAGGCCATCTCGGCCCTTCTAGTCCGTGCCTAACGCTTACTCTCACTTAGTCCCACCGAACGGTACTCAGCCCATAACCCTCCATTCCTTTCCTGTCCATATACCTTATCCAATTTTACTTTAAATGACAATACTGAACCTGCCTCTACCACTTCTACTGGAAGCTCGTTCCACACAGCTACCACTCTCTGAGCAAAGAAGTTCATCCTCGTGTTACCCCTAAACCTTTGCCCCCAAACTCTCAACTCATGTCCTCTTGTTTGAATCTCCCCACTCTCGATGGAAAAATGCCTGTCCACGTCAACTCTATTTATCCGCCTCATAATTTTAAATACCTCTATCAAGTTCCCCCCTCAACGTTCTACGCTCCAAAGAATAAAGGCCTAAGTTGTTCAACCTTTCTCTGTAACATCGGTGCTGAAACCCAGGTAACATCGTAGAAAATCTTCTATGTACTCTCTCTGTTTTGTTGACATCTTTCCTATAATTCGGCGACCAGAACTGTACACAATACTCGAAATTTGGCCTTACCAATGCCTTGCACAATTTCACCATTACAGCCCAACTCCTGTACTCAATGCTCTGATTTATAAAGGCCAGCATGCCAAAAGCTTTCTTCCCCATCCTATCCACATGAGATTCCACCTTTGGGGAACTATGCACCATTATTCCTAGGTTGTTTGCCAAAAGGCTCAATAAACTGATTAGAGGAGTCAAACTGGAAACACTGGAGGCTGTGCTGGAATAAAGCACCCAACGGAAGATTCTGTAAATTCTGGACAATGTTTCTCACTCTCTGCATGCCACCTTGGCAGAACAGAGGAGCAATTTTAGAAACACACTAAGACAAATGCACAGCTGAAAGGAGCGCTATTTGCGGTCATTCTTAGCCCCGGCCATTAGGCTCTCTTATTAGTCAACCTATAACGGAGAAAGTGATGAGCACTTCCTGTTGGACTGTTTGTGGTACCTTTTTTATTCTTTCTATCTCTCTTCCAATATTTATATCTGTGCACTTCTAATGCTACTGTGGCACAGTAATTTTATTTGGGATCAATAAAGTATCTATCTGAGTGAAGAACTGTTACTGTGAAAGCATGTTTATTTGGAATATGGGTTTATAAGAACATAAGAAATAGGAGGAGGAGTAGGCCATTCGGCCCAGCAAGAGCCCAGCTATTCAATAAAATCATGGCTGATCTGTCCGTAAACTCAGCTCCATCGACTTGCCTTTTCCCCATAGCCCTTAATTTCCCTACTATGTAAAAACCTATTGAACTGTATCTTAAATATATTTAGTGAAGAAGCCTCAGCTGCTTCGCTGGGCAGAGAATTCCACAGATTGACAACTCTCTGGAAAAAAAAACAGTTTCTCCTCGTCTCCGTCCTAAATCTTCTCCCCTGAATCTTGAGGCAATCTCTTCTAGTTCTAGTCTCACCTACCAATGGAAACAACTTTCCTACTTCTATCTTTTCTATCCCTTTCAAAATTTTGTATGTTTTTATAATATCCCCTCTCATTCTTATGAATTTCAGTGCGTATAGTTCCAGGCGACTCAATTTCTCATCATAGGTTAACCCCTTCATCCCTGGAATCAGCCTGGTAAACCTTGTCTGCACTGCATCCAAAGTCAGTATATCCTTCCTCAAGTATGGAGACCAGAACTGCACACAGTACTCCAGGTGCGGCCTCACCAGTGCCCTGTATAGCTGCAGCATGACTTCCCTGTTCTTGAATTTGATCCCTCTAGCAATGAAGGCCAACATTCCGTTTGTCTTCTTAATAACTTGTTGTACTTGGAAGCCAACCTTTTTGCGATTCTTGAACAAGCACACTCAAGTCCCTCTTGCACAACAGAATGCTGCAATCTTTCACCATTTAAATAATAATCTGCTCTTGTATTATTCCTTCTAAAGTGGATGATCCCGCAATTATCAACGTTGTATACCATCTACCAGACCTTGTCCCACTTACTTAGCCTATTTATATCCCTATGCAGACTCTCCACATCCTCTGTACAATTTGCTTTCCCACTCAGTTTACTGTCATCTGCAAAGTTTGCTACGCCCATTCAATCCTTTTCCTTCCGCAATCCCATACCGCGGCCTTCTCCCCGTAACCTTTGATGCCGTGTTCAATCAAGAACCTATCGGTCTCTGCCTTCAAGATACCCAACGACCTGACCTCTCCGGCTGCCTGTGGTAACAAATTCCACAAACTGACCACCTTCTGAAGAAACTTCTCTGCATCTCTGTTTTAAATGAACCTCTCTCTATCCTGAAGCTATGCCCTTGAACCTCTCTCTGTCCTGAAGCTGTGTCCTTTCGTCCATGACTTCCCCACACTGGGAAACATCCTTTCCACATCTACTCTCTCCTGGCCTTTCAACATTCTACAGGATTCAGTTGAGATCCCATTCCCCCATCCTTGTAAATTCCAGCGAATATGGACCCCGAGCCATCAAACGTCGCTTGCATGGTAACCCGAAATCATGCTTGTGAATAGCCTCAGGACCCCTTCCAATGCCAGCTCAACTTTTCTTAGATGAAGAGCCCAAAAGTGTTCACAATACTCTCGGTGAGGCCTCACCAGTGTCATGTAAAGCCTCAAAGTCACATCCCTTATCATTGCATTTGCCTTACTCATCACCAATTCTACCGTTAGAATATGCACAAGGTCTCCCAAGTTTCTTTGTATATTAGATATTTGGATTTTCTCCTGAAAAAAGTCTATACATTTATTTTTACTAGCAAAATGCATAAGCATGCATTTTCCAACACTGTATTTCATTTGCCACTTTGTTGTCCCTTGTTGTCCATTGTCCTACTCTGTCCAGATCCTTCTGCAGAATACCTGTTTCCACAGCATTACTTGCCCTTCCACCAATCTTCGTATCATATTCAAACTTGGCAACAAAGTCATCTCTTCCATCATCTAAATCATTGACATGCAGCAGAAAAAGAAGTGGTCCCAACACCGACTCTGCGGAACACCACTAGTCATTGGCAGCCAACCAGACAAGGATCCTTTTACTCCTATTCGTTGCCTCCTTCCAAACAATGAATGCTCTAACCACGTTCGTAACTTTCCTGTAATACGTGAACATTTTAACTTGATAAGCAGCCTCGTGTGTGGTACCTTGTCAGAAAACTTGTGAAAGTCCAACTATAAAACATCCACTGCAATTCCTTAATCTGTGCTACTTGTAACCTCCGCAAAGGCACGATTTCCCCTTAACAAAACACAGATTGATTTGTATGAACATATAGTGACGCCAGGCACAGGAGTATCTGAACTTAAGGTGACTGAAAGCAGTAGATTTGTGGAAGATTGAGTGTGTGGGTGCACGTTTTAATCAGCCTTTCCGCTTGGTGAAAGTAATTGTTTTTGAGTCTAGTGCTCCTGGCATGGATACTATGTGGCCTCCTCCCTCATGGGAATATGACAGACAGTCTATTAGCAGGGTTTGTGGAATCCTTCATGATGTTACTGGCTCTTTACCTGCACCTTTCTGTGTAAATGCCTTTAATAGCAGAAAGCATCGTGCTGATAAAGCGCTGGCAGTTTTGATCATTCGTTGTATAGCCTATCTGTCCGCCGCAGTGCAGTTTCCATACCATGCAGTGATGGAGCTCGGCTGAATGATTTCTACTGTGCATGTGTACAGTGATGGGCATCGTCCAGCTCTCTTCAGCCTCCTCAGAAAATAGATACGTGGGGGAGTTTCTTGTTTGTGTGGAATGTGTTCTGGAATCATGAGTGGTTGTGAAAGATGTGCAGTCCCAGGAATTTGAAAATGCCATAGCTTCCACTGCTGTGCCGCTGATGTAAAGAGGGGCGTGAGTATTGTGAGTTTTCCTGAAACCAAAGATTACCTATTTTGTCTTGCAGATACTGTAGAAGAGATATTTGCCTGGCCCCAGGCTTCAAGTTCTTCTACCTCCCCTCGTTGTATGTGACAAGCTGCACTCGTGTTGTGTCATCGGCGACCATAATAACGAGATTACTCGGGTGTTTGTCCGTGGGGTCAGGTGTGAGCAGAATATACAGTGATGGGCTCAGCACATAGCTCTGGCTGGGATCAGTGTTGAAGTTGGCGGGGATACTGAAGCGGTGTTGCCTCTTGAGTGTTTACACAGTTACACAGTGGTGTACATAGACCGAGGAGGGGTTTGTTCACCATGGTCTGTGGGACAAATGCTGTGGTCAAATCAACACATACAAACAAGCTGGAGGAACTCAGCAGTTCGGGCAGCATCCGTGGAAACAAGCAGTCAACGTTTCGGGCCAAGACCCTTTGCCAGGATGTATCTGTGAGCTGGAGCTGGATGGCTTATTGCCAGAGTTCCAGAATGAAAATTAAAAGGACCTACATACCACAGTACCTTATGAACTGCAATTCGCTGGCATGTGAATTTATTACAATATTCTTCTTTTTCGGTATTGGCCCAGTATTTTTAAAGAATTCTAGTATGTTTTGATAATTCTCAGAGTAAATTATCCTCAAAATGTGAGAACTTTGCTGATGGTCTAAAATGCTGCCTGATGATTCTGCCAATGGCACTTATAAGGTCAATATTAGATCGTGTGTGTCAAAGTCCTTCACAAAAATGAGTAATAACATTTGCGGGAAGCTTGGAGATCTCGTAATAACACAATGAAAGGGAATAGGTGACAAATATTTTGCTCTTTTCATTAAAGTTTTACCTAGTTGTATCCGTAGGAAAATATTTTCTGAAATAGTAATGCGAAGAAATACGAATTAATCTTCAACATTCAAGAAATGAAAAGACATGAAATGGAACTGTATTTCTACTAACCATTGCACAACGAATTTTGCAGTAGTTTGGCAACGATTGAAAAACCGATTCATGGCACTCACTGTTTTGTAAAACTGGCAGTTCTATAAAAGCTTTAAATATCACCATTTTGAAATAAGCTTGATATAGATAAACACACCTATATACATTATCAGCATTACCTCTTGCAGCAGAAGGACCTAAAAATGAGTTTTTGGACATTAAGTTATAATCCAAGAATTATAATGAATAAAATGAAATTTACATAAAAATAGAAAACACAGTTCAAGTGATTATACTGACAGCTCATGGGGAATATATAAGCAAAATTCAATTACATAACTAAAAAAAAACGTTCTTACATAGTGGAAGTTTGATTTATTATCGGATCAGATTACAACGGATGTCGAAAACAGATATCTTGCGATAAGTTTAACAACAGATAGGAAGAGAAAATGATGAAGAACATTCCCAAGTAATTACTTGATGAGCTAAACATTCAAAATATATTCCTAAGACTGGTGTTGAATTGCCAGAACATCCGGCATGGAAGGAGAGGCCCTGTGGGAGAGATCCTGGTCTAAAGTAGGTGGAAGGACAATTGGAAGTCTATAAACTAAGATTACTGCCTATGGGATTTGCACTAAATCTACACAAGCTGTTCTCTGAAGATTGAAACAATTGAAGCAACAACTTGAAAAGATACTGTCATGATTAGACCAACAATACGGCAACTACATAGAAACATAGAAAACCTACAGTACAATGGGCTTCTGATAACAATAACCTTACAATAACCTTCGGCTCATAAAGCTGCGTCGAACATGTCCTACCTTAGAAATTACCTAGGGTTACGCATAGCGCTCTATTTTTCTAATCTCCATGCACTTATCCAGGAGTCTCTTAAATGACCCTGTCATATCTGCCTTCACCATCATCGCCGGCAGCCCATTCCACGCACTCACCACTATCTGCGTAAAAAAAAAGCTTACTCCTGACATCTCTTCTGTACCTACATACAAGCATTTTAACACCGTGTTCTCTCGTGCCAGCCATTTCAGCCCTGCAGCGCTGGGGAAAAAACTGACACAGGGCCAACCTGCATAGTATATGGTGTGTTGTTTTTCATCAACCGTGGGACTGAGTTCAAGAGCCGCGAGGTAATGTTACAGCTCTATAAGATCTCGGTCAGACCCCTACTTGGAATACTGTGTTCAATTCTGGTCACCTCACTACAGAAAGGATGTGGATACTATCGAGAGAGTGAAGAGAAGACTTACAACGATGTCGCCTGGATTGGAGAGCGTGCCTTATGAGAATAGATTGAATGAACTTAGCCCTTTGTCCTCGGAGCTATGGTGGATGGAGGATGAGAGGTGACCTGATAGAGGTGTACAAGACAGTGAGAGGCATTGATCGTGTGGATAGTCAGAGGCCTTTTCCCAGGACTGAAATGGCTAACACGAAAGGGCATATTTTAAGGTGCTTGGTAGTAAGAACCGAGGAGATGCCAGGGTTAAGTTTTTTAATGCAGAGAGTGGTGAGTGCGGGGTTTGGGCTGCCAGCGGCGGTGGTGGATGTGGAAACGATAGG
Source organism: Hypanus sabinus (assembly GCF_030144855.1). Lineage (NCBI taxonomy): Eukaryota > Metazoa > Chordata > Chondrichthyes > Myliobatiformes > Dasyatidae > Hypanus > Hypanus sabinus. Next base: position 166,646,692 of record NC_082710.1, on the reverse strand, counting down.
GTCTTTTAAGAGACACCTGGATGGAAACATAGAGCTTAGAAATATAGAAGGCTACTAAGCCTGGGTAAGGACATGTTCGGCACAGCTCTGTGGGCCGAAGGGCCTGTATTGTGCTGTAGGTTTTCTACGTTTCTATGCTTCTGTATACCTTCTTAACAAAGCTGACAATCTGTGCAGCAGCTTTGTGTGTTCTGTGGACAAGGACCCCAAGAAGTTTCTGATCCTCCACACTGCCAAGAATCTTACTATTAATGCTGCATTCTCTCTTCAAATTTGTCCTACCAAAATGAACCACTTCACTCTTTTCTGGGTTGAAATCAACCTGCCACCTCTCAGCCCAATTTCGCATCCTATCCTCTGTATTCTAAGCTTTGACACCCCAGACTATCCACAACTCCCGCAACTTTGGTATCATCTGCAACCTTACTAACCCACCCATCTACATTTACATCCGGGTCATTTGTAAAAATCACAAATAGGAGAGTTCCTAGAACAGATCATTGCAGAACACCACTGGTCACTGACATCTATGCAGAATAAGAATTATCTACAACCACCCTTTGTCTTCAGTGGGCAAGCCACTTCTGGATACACAAAGCAAGGTCTCCTTGGATCTCATGACCCCTTACTTTCTGAATGATCGTGGGGAAACTTGATAAATGCCTTACTGAAATTCATATTCATATATTCATCCACTGTTTTGCTTTTATCAATGTGTGTTGTTACATCTTTAGTGGATTCAATCAGGCTCGTAAGGCACGACCTGCCTTTGACAAAAACAAGCTGATTATTCCTAATCATATTATGCTTTTCTAAATGTTCATCAAACCTGCCTCTCAGGTTCTTTTCCATCAACTTGCCCATCACTGAAGAAAGACTAACTGGTCTATAATTACATTTCTTGAATAACGGAACAACATCTGCAACCCTCCAATCCTCCAGAACCTCTCCCATCCCTATTGACAATGCAAAGATCACTGCAAGAGGTTCAAAAATCTCCCCCCTCACCTCCCACAGTAGCCTTGGGTACATCACATCCGGTCCTGGTGATTTATCCAAATTGAAGTTTTTTAGAAGTTCCAGCACATCCTCTTTCTTAATGTCTATATGCTAAAGGTTGCTGCAAGTCATCTCCACAATTGCCAAGGTCCATTCCCCTGGTGAATACTGAAGCGAAGTATTCGTTAATTACCTCCACTACCTCCTCTGACTCCATGCACACGTTCCACTATCGCACCTGATTGGTCCTATCCTCACACGGCTCATGCTCGTGCTCTTCATCTACTTGTAGAATGCCTTGGAGCTTTCCTTAATCTTGCTCGCAAAGGCCTTCTCATGGCCCTTTCTAGCTCTCATAATTTCATTCTTAAAGTCCTTGCTGGCAACCTTGTCATTTTCTAGAAGTATAATAGTACCTAATTTCTTGAAACATCCCTTGAAGTATTTTTTTCCTATTAACTAGATTATCCATATCCTTTGTACACCCTGGCTCTTTTTCCCTACCATCCTTTCCCTCCCTCAATGAAACATACCTGTGCAGAACGCCATGCAAATATTCCCTGAACATTTGCCACATTTCTGCTGTGCATTTCCCTGCGAACATCTGATCCCATTTCTGCCTTATAGCATCATATTTCCTCCTACTCAGTTAAATGTTTTCCCAGATTTTCTGCTTCCTTCCCTCTCCAGCGATATGGTAAAGGAGAGAGTGTGGTGTTAACTACATCCGAAATGTTCTCCCACTGAGATCTGACATCTGACCAGGTTCATCTCCCAATACCAGATCAAGTGTAGACTCTTCTCTAGCTGACCTATCTGAAATATTGCATCAGGAAACCTTCCTGAACACAACTAATAGACGCCATCCCATCCTAATACCTTTCTCTAAGGAGATGCCAGTCAATATTACGAAGGTTAACATCTCCCATCACAACAATCCTATTATTACACTGTTCCAGAGTCTGCCTGCCTATCTGCTCCTCTAAGCACGGTTACTATTGGGGGAGGGGGTTATAAAAACACCCAGTAGAGTTTTTTCCCCCTTCCTGTTTCTGACTTTCACCCCTATTGACCCAGTAGAGATTCCCTCCGTGACTTCCTCCTTTTCTGCAGCTGTGACACTTCCGTGATTAGCAATGCCACGTCACTACGTCTTCTGCCTCCTTCCCTATCCATTTTGAAACATCTAAAGCCTGGGATATTCAGGAGTATTACTGCCCCAGAAAACCCAAGTCTCTGCCTTTGTTCCATGTACTGTTCCATGTTTCATGCTTTAAGTTCATTCGCGTTGTTTGTGATATTCCTTGCATTAAAGGAGACACAACTCAAACCATCTGGCTGAACGCATATTAGCTCTATCATCTGCCTATACTTCCTCACAAACTCCCTACAAGCTGTCTCTACTTGTGCACTACCATCCGTGTTTCTTTTTTGCTGCTCTTCCATTCTGAGACACAGGACCAGACTCAGTGCCAGAGGCCAGGCCACTGTTGCCTCCCCTGGGTAGGTTATCCACAGACCATCCCGAATCCCCCCAAACAATACTCAAAATGGAGTACTTATTGTTAAGGGGGACGGCTACAACAATGCTCTCCACTCGCTGATTCTCTCCCTTCGCTCTCCTGACAATTACACACTTATTTGTCTCTTGGGTGGCCCTGGTGTGACTACCTGCCTCCTACCCTGATCGATCACCACCTGACTTTCCCCTACAAGCCAAAAGTCATTGAGTTGCAGCTCCAGCTCTCTAACTCGGTCTCTAAGGAGCTGCAGCTCGATGCATCTGGCACAGATGTGGCTATCGGGAAAGCTGGAAGTTCTGAACCAAGGTTTTAATGAGGGCAGTCGATGAATCTGTTTGTTGGAACACCAATTGACCTTCTGTGTGCAACTTGTCGCTAAGCAGATTTTGTTTCAGTGTTCTCTTCCAACAGTTTTCTGAAGATGAAGGGTCGATTAATGAGGCGGTAATTGGTCGGAATAGATTCACTTGTTTGTGACAGTAAGCTATACCTGGCCAACTTTCTCATTGCTCTCTACATTCAAGCATTCCAGTTGTCCTTGATAATCTTGGCCAAGGAAGGTGCAACTGTTGGATTACAAAGCAGAGTAGACTTGCAAAAGTTTTGTCAGCGTCCATGGACTATGCTGTATGCATTGTTTCTCCCCATTTCCTGATAGCTCCTGAGATGAATCGAATTGACTAAAGCCTGATACCTATAACAATCACCGCGAATGGAGGAGATGAGATGGATTATTAAATCACCACTTGAGGCTGGACAACTTTCCAAGTGCTTCAAAATTCCCTTTTGATGTTCTTTGGCGGGCATTCACATCGTTTAAAATAGGAATATTCCTTCACTGAGTTGTTTAATTGTTTATCTGCACTCACGGCCGGAATGAGTTGCAAAACTGCATAGGTCAGGTCTTTTCCACTGGTCGCACAGTTTTATAGCTCTGTCCATCCTATGATATTTCTGTTGTATGCATTCACAAGGCTGATTCTTCTTGAATTTGAATGATAAATGAAATGAAGGTGAGGAATGATTTCAGACTTTTAGATTAATGAGTGAAAGAAAGGTGTAGTAAGAGGGAGGTAGGGAGAGTGTGAGAGAGAAAGACAGAAGGCAAGTGAGTAGTATTCATTTACTTACGAGGCGAACTGCCTAAAATAAAAAAAATACAAATGCTTTATTACATTAATTTTGAATGAAACATGAATTCCAACAACAATTTAGAGCACATTGTTTTCCGGGATTTTGATATAATTTAAGCTTTATTAAAGTGCTGAACCTTATACTTCATGTTAAGACGACAAAATTAAATATATCAACAGACTTGTTTAGAATAGTTCACAGTTGTTGTTGACTTTTTTTGATGTATTTTGGTTTTCAGTCATTGGAGTTACCATTGAAGTCTTCTTAATTCAGAGGAGATTAGAAGATGAGCCAGGATCCCAAGACATTGTATACGTGACAGTGAAGTCAAATTGCCAATGAGTGCTTAATTCCATATAGGCACCCCACAACCTTACTAATGGACTATATACGGCCCAGTAAGAAGAAAAAAGATGATTATGTCTCAAAGGCCATGGGTGCTTTAATTGCCTAACTACATATAAACAGAAATGAAAATACAATAATACATTGATTTCACGATTTAACCACAGTGCTTGTTCCTGTTTATGTTTGCATTCAACATATTTCAAATGAACTCGACTTACTACGAACACTAATTATAGCTGGCATAACAGTGACACAGCGGTTAATATGATGGTATTACAGGACGGAAGTTATTTCGCAGAATTCAGAGGTATTACCGACAACAGATGTAAGGAATCTGTAGGTTAATGCCATGCGTCTCTTTGGAATGCATCGGTTCGCTCTGTGTGCTCTGATTTTCTCACACAGTCAAAATATATACTGGTTAGTAAGTTATTCAGTCCTTGGTAATTTTTCTGTAATTAGGCTAAGATGAAATCAAGGGAATACTGGGCTGGATGGGCCGATCTCAATGAATGAATGAATGCATGAAGGAATGGAAGAATAAATAAACAAACAAACAAGCAAACAAACAAACAAATAGATAGATAGATAGATAAATAAATAGATATATATATATATAGATAGATGGATAAATAAATAAATAAACAAATAAACATATATATCTATAGATAGATGGATAAATAAATAGATAAATAAACGCACAGACATATAAATAAATAAATAACTGGATAGATAGACAGATAAATAAACTGAGGGCTCGTTGCGAAGAGCATTCTACCGCTTACGGAATATCTTTCACTCCATCTTTCGATTTTGTGACTAAAATACTTGTGTGGGAATTCATTAGTATTTCTTTTTTAATCTCCATAACTTCTCTGAAATGCCATTAGAACGCATTGACTCCATGGTCAGATAGAAGTTGCCAAGTAAAGCAATTATTTCTGGCCATAATTCATGGATTCATCGGTAAAATATAAACCCTTTCAGCCGTATTATTTTTTTCGATGATGCCATCTCACTTTTCTGAAGTGCACTCTGCTCGACAATTCAAAGAGAATTAATCAGGGAAGAAATATTTCATGATATTTCCAATATTTGGGAAATAACATTTTAGAATATCCTTAGTAGATACCTACAAGAAATTGGAATAAAAATGACCTGAAAGTGTTAATTCCATCTTATTATCTTTCACTGATAAAGTATGCCAATGGACACGTGTTCGTTAGACTTTTCATTTTTTAACTATCATGTTACATATATGTATCCGTAGATATGCATCCGAAGTTAGCATGCACTATTCTCTATGGTTCTTTCGATTATTTAAATTTCCAAATGCATTATCTCACTTTTGCTTAGTTCAAATCAATTGTGCAACTTTTGTTTCCAATAGACTATCTTCAATGTCTTACCGAAAGTCCATCACTTAACTGATTTTTGTACTGTATGCAGCTTTCGTATTCTACCATTGAACTTAACGTCGAATCAATAATGAAAAGGTACTGAAACCACTAGCTTAAACAATGTGGAAATTTGAGATGGTCTGCCCAGCACGTATCGTCAGATAAACAAAACATATACTGTCAACTAAAAGGTAACAATATGCAATTCATTACTTACACTCCTCTAAATTCAAACGAAATTATTTGCCCAGAACGCAACCTTACTCTGATAGATCACAAATCAAAGTATAAAAGTTCATATTGCTGGGCAGTTTAAAGAATCAGATGACTCAGTACTGATGTGATGCGGTGGCTATTACAAACCTTGGATGACTCAGGGAAAGGATTGGTTACTGCAAGTGTCAGGTTTTAGATGTTTCAGAAAGGATGTTTCAGAAAGCAAAAGCGGTGGGGGCGTGGCACTGTTGATCAGAGATAGTATCACGGCTGCAGAAAAGGTGGACACCATGGAGGGATGGTCTATGGAGTCTCTATGGGTGGAGGTTAGGAACAGGAAGGGATCAATAACTTTACTAGGTGTTTTTTTATAGATCGCCCAATAGTAACTGGGATGTCGAGGAACAGAGAGGGAAACTGATCCTGGAGAGTTGTAATAACAGAATTGCTTTTGATGGGAGATTTCAATTTCCCAAATATCGATTGGCATCTCCCTTGAGCAAGGAGTATAGATGGGCTGGAGTTTGTTAGGTGTGTTCAGGAAGGTTTCTTGACACAATATGTAGATAAACCTACACGAGGAGAGGCGGTACTTGATTTGGTATTGGAAAATGAACCTGGTCATGTGTCAGGTCTCTCAGTGGAAGAGCATTTTGGAGATAGTGATCATAATTCCATCTCCTTTACAATAACATTGGAGGAGATAGGAGCAGACAAGTTAGAGAAGTGTTTAATTGGAGTAAGGGGAATTATGAGGCTATCAGACAGGAGATTGAAGGCTTAAAATGGAAACATGTTCTCAGGGAAAAGTACGGAAGATATTTGGCAAATATTCAGGGGATATTTGTGTAGAGTTCTGTATGGGTATGTTCCAATGAGATAGGGAAGTTGTGGCAGGGTACAGGAACCTTGGTGTACAAAGGCTGTAATAAATCTAGTCAAGAAGAAAAGAAAAGCTTACAAAAGGTTTAGAGAGCTAGGTAATGTTAGAGATCTAGAAGATTATAAGGCTGCTAGGAAGGAGCTTAAGAAGGAAATTAGGAGAGCCAGAAGGGGTCATAAGAAAGCCTTGGTGGGCAGAATTAAGAAAAACCCTAAGGCATTCTACAAGTATGTGAAGAGCAAGAAGATAAGACGTGAAAGAATAGGACCTAACAAGTGTGACAGTGGGAAAGTGTGTATGGAACCGGAGGAAACAGCAGAGATACTTAATGAATACTTCATTTCAATATCCACTATAGAAAAGGATCTTAGTGATTGTAGTGATGACTGAAAAGTTTGAGCATGTAGATATTAAGAAAGCGGATGTGCTGGAGCTTTTGGAAAGCATCAAATTGAATAAGTCTCCGGTACCGGATAAGATGTACGCCAGGCTACTGTGGGAGGCGAGGGAAACAGATCCTGGAAAGTTTTAATAACAGAGTTGTGATGGGAGATTTTAATCTCCCAAATATCGACAGGCTTCTCCCTGGAGCAAGGGGTTTAGATGGGCTGGAGTTTGTTAGGAGTATTCAGGAAGTTTTCTTGACACGGTATGTAGTTAAGTCTACAAAAGGAGAGGCGGTGCTTGATTTGGTATTGGGAAATGAACCTGGTGAGGTGTTAGATCTCACAGTGGGAGAGCATTTTGGAGATAGTGATCATAATTCTATCTCCTTTACAATAAAATTGGAGGAGATAGGAACAGACAAGTTAGATAAGCGTTTAATTGGAGTAAGGAGAATTATGAGGCTATCAGGCAGGTAATTGAATGCTTAAATTGGAAATAGATGTTCTCAGGGAAAAGGCGGGGTAGGAGATTACTGAGCCTCTGGCGATGATCTTTGCATCATCAATGAGGACGGGAGAGGCTCCGCAGGCCTGGAGGGTTGCGGATGTTGTTCCTTTGTTCAAGAAAGTGAGTAGAGATAGCCCAGGAAATTATAGACCAGTGAGCCTTACTCCAGTGGTTGGGGAGATGATAGAGAAGATCCAGAGAGGCAGGATTTATGAACATTTGGGGAGGCATAATATGATTAGGAGTAGTCAGCATGGCTTTTCCAAGGACATATCGTGCCTTACGAGCCTGTTTGAAGTTTTTGAGGATGTTACTAAACACATTGATGAAGGAAGAGCAGTAGATGTAGTGTATATGGATTTCAGCAAGGCATTTGATAAGCTACCCCATGTCAGGCTTATTGAGAAAGTAAGGAGGCATGTGATCCAAGGGGACATTGTTTTGTGGATCCAGAACTGGTTTGCCCACAGAAGGCACAGAGTGGTTGTAGACGAGTCATATTCTGCATGGAGGTCGGTCACCAGTAGAGTGCCTCAGGGATCTGTTCTGGGATCCTTGCTCTTCGCGATTTTTATAAATGGCTTGGATAATGAAGTGGAGGGATGGGTAGTAAGTTTGCTGATGACGCAAACGTTGGAGGTGATCTGGATAGCGTGGAGGTCTGTCAGAGGTCACAGCGCTACATTGATAGGATGCAAAACTGGGCTGAGAAGTGGCAGATAGCGTTGAACCAAGATAAGTGTGAAGTGGTTTATTTTGGTACGTCAAATATGTTGGCAAAATATAGTATTAATGCTAAGACACTTGGCAGTGTGGAGGATCAGAGGGATGTTGGCGTCCGAGTCCATAGGGCTCTCAAAACAGCTGCGCAGGTTGATACTGTGGTTAAGAAGGCATACGGTGTATTGGTCTTCATCAATCATGGAATTGACTTTAGGAGCTGAGAAGTAATGTTGCCAGATGGGACCCTGGATCAGGCCCGACTTGGAGCTCTGTGTTCCGTTCTGGTCGCCTCTCTACAGTAAGGATGCGGAAGCCATAGAAAGGGTGCAGAGAAGATTTACAAGCGTGTTGTCTGGATTGGGGAGCATGCCTTATGAGAATGGGTTGAGTGAACTCGTCCTTTTCTCCTTGGAGCGAAGGAGGATGAGAGGTGACCTGATAGAGGTGTACAAGATGATGAGCAGCATTGATCGTGTAGATAGTCAAAGGCTTTTTTCCAGGGCTGAAATGGTGGCAACAAGAGGACACAGTTTTAAGGTGCTGGGGAGTAGGTACTGAAGAGATATCAGGGGTAATTTTTTTTTAACTCAGAGAGTGGTGAGTGCGTGGTATGGGCTGCCAGCAACGGTGGTGGAGGCGGATACGATGATGTCTTTTAAGAAACTTTTGAATAGGTACCTGAAGCTTAGAAAAATACAGGGCTATAAGTAGGCCTAGTAATTTCTTCGGTAGGGACATGTTCGGCACAATTTTGTGGGCCGAAGAGCTTCTATTGTGCTGTGGGTTTTCTATGTTTCCATTTTTGTATGTTTAGCGGCAATTAGATCTCTCATTATCAAATAATCGGAGCCAATATACATTTAGGTTGCATTCTGAACACAGCACAATGCTGAAATCTTTTAGCAGCGGTTAGTGATGTAACTGTCTGTTCTATAATGTTTAAACCACAAACTTCGTCTCATTAATTGGTTTGAATTGCAAGTGCATTGAAATCACAAAACACAAGACTCTTGTAATTAGCGAATCTCTTGCAGTCTTTCCTGACAACGTGCACTGTTCGGATTAGCACTGGGATTTAGAGGAAAGAATTTGCATCCCTTACCATGAAAATGGTCAATTGAAAGCCATCGTGAATAATTATACTCATCACTGGAGATGAATTGAAATAAATTATGACTATTCTTTGCTTCTAAATTATAGTGGACCTTTTTCATCCATTTGCTGGAAGTCCCCGTGCACTCAGCAGAAGGATGGAAATAAAATTGGCATTGCATTTGCAAGTCGGCATGGATTGAAAATGCTGTGAAATCATAGAAATGTTACCTGTATTTACTGGCAGTCCTGCTTTGTTAGCCAATTGGTTTTCTGAAATAAAAAATGTAAAAATATGTATTAAAGGAGAAAATGACTTAACAATTGAAGAAATTGACATATTCAACACAGTTGATGTCCTGAATAAATTAGTCAAATAAATCAGGTAAATATGTCAAGCGTTACATAGACAAACAGACGGTAGGTAGATAGAGAGATGGATCGTTGGATAGATGGATAGATATACAGGTAGATAGATAAATAGATAACGACAGAACTTCGAAATTGGCAGTGAAAATCAGATAGGAACTGAGAGGTTAGGTATGTAACTAGATAAATAAATGAACAAATATATAAATTGATAAATAGATAACACTGATCAACAACGGTTTCGCTTCCAGAGAATTCTGGGTGTATCTATGGAGTCTGGACAGCTGATCAGGAAAATCACTTTGAAAGTTTCCTATCACGCACAAATCCCCTATATTTATGATTTCAATTCATATTACAATCTAGATTAATTGATAAAGAAGAAAAAGTCTGCAGATGCTGGAATTACGAGCAACATCCACAAAATGCTGGAGGAACTCAGAAGGCCAGGTAGTATCTATGGAAAAAAGTACATTTAACTTTTCAGGCCGAAACCCTTTGGCAGGACTGGAGGAAAAAAAAGTCAAGGAAAGTGGCATCGGGTCACTGGAATCCATCAGTGCTGGCCGATTGCTGTTGGACAGTTAAGTGAGAAGCCTCATTCACTGCGTACAAACGAAAAACATCAACTAAACATTTTTAGCTCAGTTGAACGACTGCAAAGTGTCAGCAGCTTTGTGCAATTAAATGAATTATTGCCATGAATTGTTGATTTATGGAGTGAATGAATGAAAAGTGGAATAAATGAAATAAGACATAATTTTGTACAAAGTAAAACACTAAATAATTGATAATTAATGTAATACTTATATTATCAAATATTTTAAAGAATAGAGAGATATAATCTGTTTGTTTAAGTTTGTACTCATAAGTGTGAAGTTCTTGAGTCAGAAATAGATTCTTGGACGGATAAGTCTGATAACTTTCCGAGATGAATGAAAACAAATATAGAGGGGAGTCATTTTTTTAAGGAATATGTACAGTGGAAATTTCAAATGTCAGTTTGGTGAAAGATAGCCTTACGATGGAAATCTTAGTAGAATTATATTTTAATGACCGGTTAGGTCAGAACATGTAACTTTCAATGAAGCCTTCACTCCACCAGATAGACTTGAAAGTTCGAATTGTGTGTTTCACATCATGATCGAATGACTCATAGCATTAACTCTGTGTCATGAATGCAAACTTATAACACATATTAAAGTACACTATGCATATTAAAAGAACGAAATGTATCAGCTGATCGCAGAAAATTCCTTACAATTTACCCGTTTTCTCATGGAAAGCAATCATTTTTTGGATGTCTGTCTGCTTTGAATTACGATCCGTTTTTGTTAAAGGTTTTGCTAAATGGCAGCACAGGCTGAATTCCACTGGCAGCAGAATGTTAAAAAAAGATTACTCAAAATTGCGTACGCATACCTAGCATGGTAACTGTATTCTTCAAGTCTGAAAACATACAGTACTGGTTAATAAAGACCAGAATCGAAATTTGAATAAAACTTACCCTCATGAAAAGTGTGTAAAGAATCAATTGTAATACAAAGCATGATTTCAATAATTAAAGTGTAAAAAATAATTTAAAAGATAATTGCAATTACTGAAAATATTATTAAGAACTCTGAAATAAAGCACGTAAATTCTTGAAATTATAATGAAATGAAGATATGGTTTATCAGGCGACGTGGCAGCGATAAGTTAGTACCTATATTAGGACCCCAAAGTACACCATCAGTAATACACGGTTAAAAGTCTCAGATTAATGAGAGGGTGAGCAGCCAGAGGTCGTGGTACATATTGGTAATAATGACATAGGTAGAAAAATGGTGGAGGTCCTGAAAGCAGAATACAGGGAGTTCGGAAGGAAGCTGAAAAGCAGGACCTCAAAAGTAGTAATCTCATGATTTCTGCCTGTTCCATACGACAACGAGTATAGGAATAGAATAAGGTGTAGGATAAATGAGTGGGTGCATGATTGGATGACGGATTGGAGCAAGGGACAGGGATTCAGACTTTTGGATCATTTGGACTTTATCTGGGGCAGGTGTGACGCGTACAAAAAGGTCGGGATGTACCTGAATCCAAGGGGGACAAATATCCTAGCAGGGAGGTTTGCAAATGATATTGGGGACGGTTTAAACTAGATTTGCAAGGGGGTGGGAACCGAAGAGGATAGGGAGGTTGGTGCACAAGTAGAGACAGCTTGTAGGGAGTTTGTGAGGAAGGATAGGCAGATGTTAGAGCAAAGATGCACTCAGTCAGATGGCTTGAGATGTGTCTATTTGAATACAAGGAATATCATAAATAAGGCAGATGAACTTATTGCGTGGATCAATACGTGGAACTATGACTTTGTGGCTATTACAGAGACTTGAATGTTTTAGGAGCAGGAATGGCTGCTGAGAGTGCCAGGCTTTAGTTGGTTCAAAACGAACAGAAAGGGAGGCAAAAAAGATGGGGGCGTGGCATTGCTAATTACCGATAGTGTCACGGCTGCAGAAAAGGAGGAAGTCATGGACGGACGGTCTACTGAGTCAGTGTGGGTTGAAGTCAGAAACAGGAAAGGGGCAATAACTCTACTGGGTGATTTTTATATAATTCCCAATAATAACAGGGATATTGAGGAGCAGATAATGAGGTAGATTCTGTAATGGAACAAGGATAATAGAGTTGTTGTGAAGGGAGATTTAAAATTCTTAATATCGATTGGCATCTCCTTAGCGCAAGGAGGTTAGATGGAGTGGAGTTTGTTAGATGTGTTCAGGAAGATTTCTTGACAGACTATGTAGATAAGCTAACCAGAGGTGAGGCTGTACGTCATCTGATATTGGGAAATGAACCTGGTCAGGTGTCAGATTTCTCGGTGGGAGAACATTTTGGAGGTAGTGACCACAACTCCGTCTCCTTCAGCATAGCGCTGAAGATGAATAGGAGCAGACAATTTGGGAGAACATTTAATTGAGGTGGGGGAAATATGATGCTATTAGGTAGAGACTTGGGAGCAGATGTTCTCAGGGAAATGCACGGCAGAAATGTAGCAAATGTTGAGGGAAAACTTGCATGATGTTCTGCACAGTTATGTTCCATTGAGGCATGGAAAAGATTGCAGGGTTAAAGAACCATGGTGTATACGGGATGTATAAAAGGCTTATGAAAGGTTCAAGAAACTAGGAGCTGTTAGAGCTCTAGAAAATTACAGGGTTGATATGAAGGACCTTAAGAGAGGAATTAGGAGAGCCAGAAAGGCCATGACAAGGCCGTGGTGAGCAGGATTAAGGAAAACTCCAAGGCATTCTTTAAGTACTGTATGAGGAATGTCTGGCATCTCTTGGGCTGTGTTCTCTGGGGTTCAGAGAATGAGATGGGATCTCATAGAAACATTCCGAATGTTAAAAAGGCCTGAACCGATTAGACATGGCAAAGTTATTTCCCATGGTAGGGGAGTCTAGGGCAAGAAGACACAACTTCAGAATTGAAGGACCTTCACATAGACCAGAGATGTGGAGAAATTACTTTAGTGAGAGGGTGATAAATCTGTGGAATTTGTTGCCATGAGCAGCTGTGGAGGCCAAGTCATTAGGTGCATTTAAGGCAGATATAGATTGGTTCTTGATTAGCCAGGGCATCAAAGGGTATAGGGAAAAGTCAGGGGAGTGGGGATCAGCCCATGGCTCAATGGCGGAGCAGACTCAATGGGCCAAATGGGCTACTTCTGCTCGTATATCTTATGATCTTATGGTATTCAGCATGTGAAGAGAAAGACAATGAGCCGTGTGAGAAGAGATCCAATCAGGTGTGATAGTGGAAACACATGCATGGAGGTAGTGGAGATACTTACTGAATACTTTGCTTCAGTATTCACCAAGGAAAAAGACCTTGGTAATTGTGAGGATGACTTACAGTGGACTGAAACGCCTGAGCAAATAGACATTAAGAAAGAGAATGTGCTGGAGCTTTTGAGAAACATTAAGACCGTAAGAGCATAAGACATAGGAGCAGAATTAGGTCATCTGGCCCATTGAGTCTGCTCTGCCATCCAATCAAGGCTGATACTTTTTTTTCTATCTCCTGCTCAACCCCAGTCTCAGTCTTTCTCCCCGTAACCTTTGATGACATGTCCAATGAAGAACCTATCAATCTCTGTCTTAAAAACACCCAATGACCTGGCCTCCAGAGCTGTACGTGGCAACAAATTCCACAAATTCACCACTCTATACTGAAAGAAATTTCTGTGCATCTCTGTTTTGAAAGGGCACCTTTCTATTCTGAGGCTGTGCCCTCTTGTCCTAGACTCTCTCACTATGGGAAAATCCTTTTCACATCTACTCTGTCTAGGCTTTTCAACATTCGACAAGTTTCAATAAGGTCCATTCTCATCCTTCTGAATTCCAGGAAGTACAGAATTAGAGCCATCAAACATTCCTTGTATGATAATTATTTCATTCCTGAACTCATCCTGGTGAACTTCCTTTGGACCCTCTCCAATGCCAGTACATCTTTTCTAAGATGAGGGGCCCAAAACTGTTCACTATACTCAAAGTGAGGCTTCACCATTGTCTTATAAAGCCTTAGCATCACATCCTTGTTCTAGTATTCTGGATCTCTTGAAATTAATGCTAACATGCCTTCCTTACCACAGACTCAACCTGCAAGTCAACCTTCAGGATGTTCTGCACAAAGACTCCCAAGTCTCTCTGCGTCTCGGATTCCTGTATTCTCTTCCCGTTTAGAAAATAGTCTACACATTAATTTCTTCTAACAAAGTGCATTATCATGCATTTTCCAACATTGTATTTTACTTGCAATTTTCTTGGCCATTCTCCTAATCTGTCTAAGTTCTTCTGCAACCTGCCTGCTTCCTCAACACTACCTGCCCCTGCACCATTCCTCGCATCATCGGCAAACCTGGCAAAAAGCGATCTATTCCCTCAACTAAATCATTTATATACAGCATAAAAAGAAGCGGTCCCAACACGGACCCCTGTGGAACACTACTAAACACTGGCAGCTAACCAGAAAAGGATCATTTTACTCCCACTCACTGTCTCCTACAAATCAGCCAATGCCTCTAACCATGTTAGCAACTTTCCTGTAATACCATGGGCTCTTAACTTGGTAAGCAGCCTCATTTATGACACCTTGTCAAAGAGCTTCTGTAAGTCCAACTTTACAATATTCACAACATTCCCTTTATCTATACTACTTGTAATATCCACAAAGAATTCCAACAGGTTCATCAGGCAGGATTTTCCCTGAAAGAAACCATGCTGACTTTGTCCTATCTTGTTCTGTGTCACCAAGTACTCCATCACCTCATCCATAACAACGGACTCTAGCATCTTCCCAACCACTGAGGCTCGGCTAATTGGTCAATAGTTTCCTTTATGCTGCCTTCCTCCTTTCGTAAAGAGTGGAGTAACATTTGCAATTTTCCAGTCCTTTGGCAACATGCCAGAGTTGAATGATTTTTGAAAGATCATTTCTCAAGCCACCAAAATTTCTAAAGTTATCTCTTTCAGAACCCTATGATACAGTTCTTCTGGTCAGGGTGATTTACGTACTTTTAGGCCTTTCAGCTTTTTGAGCACCTTCTCTCTTGTAACAGTAACTGCAACTACTTCTCTTCCATCACACATAACATCAGGCATACTGCTAGTGTCTTCCACAGTGAAGGCTGACGCAAAATATTCAGTTAATTCATCAGTCATCTCCTTGTGCCGCATTATTATTTCTCCTCTCTCATTTTCTAGTGGTCTTATATCCACACTCCTTTCTCTTTTATTTTTAAAATACTCGAAAAAAACTTTTACTATCCACTGTGCCAGCTGGCTTTCATATTTCATCCAGGTTCATATTTCTGTAGGTTTTTAAAAATTTCCCAATTCTCTATCTTCCCACTAATTTTTTGCTTTGTTGTATGCCCTATCTTTTGCTTTTATAATGACCTTGATTTCCCTTGTCAGCCACAGTTGTACTATTTTACCATTTGCGTATTCCTTCACTTTTGGAATACAAATGTGCTGCACCTTCCTCATTTTCCCCCAGAAATGCACACCAATGCTGTTTTGTTGACATCCCTGCAAGCAGCTCCTTCCAATTTACTTTGGCAAACTCCCCTCTCATACCATTGTTATCTCCTCTACCTAACTGATATACTGATACATCGGACTTTACGTTCTCCCTATCAAATTTCAAGTTGAACACAATCATATTTTGATCACTGGTTCCTCAGGGTTCTTTTACCTTAAGCTCCCAAATCACTTCCGGTTCATTACATAACATCCAATCCAGTATAACTGATCCCCTAGTAGGGTCAAAGACAAACTGCACTAAAAAGCCATCTCTTAGGCATTCAGCAGCTCACACTCTTGACGTCCATTACCAACCTGATTTTTCCAGTCAACCTGCATGTTAAATTCTCCACGACTATCACAACATTGTCCTTTTGACACGACTTTTCTATTTCATTTAGTAATCTGTTGTCCACCTCCCAACCACCATTGGGAGGCCTGTATATAACTGCCATCACATCCTTTTACCCTTGCAGTTTCGTAACTCAACCAACAAGGATTCAACATTTTCTGATCCTATGTCACACCTTTCTACTGATTGAATGCCATTCTTTACCAGTAGAGCCACCCTTTCTGCCCACCTTCCTATTCCTCCGGTATAACCTGTAACCTTAGACATTAAGCTCCCAATTAGAACCGTCCTTCTGTCATGATTCAGCGATGGCCACAACAACATACCTAGCAACCTGTAATATCGCAACAAAATGGACCACCTTATTTCTTATTCTGCGTCCATTTAGGTGTAACAACTTGAGTACTGTATTTGTTATCCTTTCTGACTCTGCATCCCTAATGATTCGATACTCATCCTGTTGACTGAAACTAAGTCCTATCATCTGCCTGCCCTTCCTGACAATCTCACTGCACGCTAACTTTACTTATTTACCATCTGCCCTTTCTTGAGTCCCTACACTTTGGTTCCCACCTCCTGCCAAGTTAGTTTAAACAGCTCTAACAAAGCTGCCCATGAGAATATGGGTTCAGCAGCAACCCGTCTCTTTTGAACAGGTCATACCTGCCCCAGAAGAGATCGCAATTATCCAAGAATCTGAAGCTATGCCCACTGCCCGCTGCACAAGCTTCTCAGCCACGCATTTATCTGCCAAATCATCCCATGTCTACCCTAACTCCCCCTCCCTCTCCAAAATGTTGTGGATACGATCTGAGATATCCCTGACCTTAGCATCTTGGAGGTAACATGCCATCTGGATGTCCCGTGGTTAGTGCCTGTAACCCAGCTGCCGTGGCATGCTCCCAGGAAGGTATCCCGCACAAAAGTATCCAAACGGTATACTTGTTTTTGAGGGGAAAGGCCACGGGGTTCTCTGCTCTAATTGCTTATTTCAATTTCTCGTGATGGTCACCTCCTGCAACTTTGGGGTGACTACTTCCCCATAACTTTGATCTATTATATCCTCACTCTCCCGCACAAACCGAAGATCATCCAGCTGCTGCTCCAGATCCCTAACATGGTCTTCAAAGAGCTGCAGCTGGATGCACTTCACGCAGTTGTAGTTCCCCGGGAGACTCTGGGTCTCCCAGCTCGCCAACATCCGGCACGAAGAGCACATCACGGCCATTTAAAGAGTACAGCAATAGAGGGGAAAAAACAAAAAGGAAACCTTAACACACGCTTTACACAGAGCCGACACCTCTTCTGAGCCGAAGCCTGTCGCTTCTACTATTGCTACTGGCTTACTCCTGACATGGTAGGTAAGTCACCGGGACCTGATGAGATGCATCCCAGGCTACTGTGGGAAGCGAGGGAGGAGATTTCTGAGCCCCTTGTGATGATCTTTGCATCATTAATAGGGACGGAAGTAGTACCGGAGGATTGCAGGGTTGCAAACATTATTCCCTTGATCAGGAAAGGGAGTAGAGATAACCCAGCAAATTATTGACTAATGAGTCCGAATTCATTGGTGGACTTCGAGGATCTATTCTGGGACTCCTCTTCGTTGTGAGTTTTATAAAGGACCTGGTTGAAGAGATAGAAGGGTAGGTTAGTATTTTTTCTGATGACACGAAGGATGGGAGTATTGTGGATAGTCTGGAGGGTTGTCAAGAATTTACAGAGAGACATCGATAGGATGCAGAACTAGGCTAAGAAGTGGCAGGTGGACTCCAACCTAGATAAATGTGAAGTTGTTTATTTTGATAGGTAAAATTTGAAGTCATAATATAATATTAATGGTAAGACGCTTTGCAGCATTGAGGATTGAGAGAACTTGGGGTCCATGACCCTTGGACAATTAAAGGGGCTGCGCAGTTTGACAGTGTTATTAAGAAACCACATGATGTTTTGACCTTCATCAACTGTGGGATTGCGTTCAAGAGTCCTAAGACTTGGTCAGACTCCACTTGGAGTACTGTGTTCAGTTCTGGTCACCTCACTACATGAAAGATGTAGATACTATAGAGAGAGTGCAGACGAGATTTATAAGGATGTTACCTGGATTGGAAGGCGTACCTTATGAGAATAGTTGGAGAGAACATGGCCTTTTCTACCTGGAGCGAAGGAGGATGAGAGGTGACCTGACAGAGGTGTATAAGATGATGAGAGGCTTGATCGTGTGGATAGCCAGAGGCTGTCTCCTATGGCTGCAATTGATAACACGAGGGGACGGTTTTAAGGTGCTTGGAAATAGGTACCGAGGGGATGTCAGCGGTACGTTTTTCATACTGAGAGTGGTGGGTGCGTGGAATGCACTGCCAACAGCGGTGGTGGAAGTAGATTCAATAGGGCAGATTAGAAAAATCTGGAGCTTAGAAAAATAGAGATTTAGGTTCTATAGAAGTTCTATTCAGATTCTACAATGGGTTACATGGTCGGCACAACATTGTGGACCGAAGGGCCTGTAATAGATCACAGAGCATCAAGGTTTACAGTACATTACAGGTCCTTT
Source organism: Hypanus sabinus (assembly GCF_030144855.1). Taxonomy (NCBI): domain Eukaryota; kingdom Metazoa; phylum Chordata; class Chondrichthyes; order Myliobatiformes; family Dasyatidae; genus Hypanus; species Hypanus sabinus. Next base: position 166,628,134 of record NC_082710.1, on the reverse strand, counting down.
ATCCCACAATGTAACCTACACTAGAGACCGCATAAAATTCAATCAGACTCGTAAGGCACTACCCGCAGTTTACAAAACCATGCTGACTATCCCTAATCAGATTATGTCTCTCCGAATGCTCATAAGTCATGCCTGTCCGGAACTTCTCCAACAACTTGACCTCAACTGAAGTCAGACTCACTGGTCTATAATTTCTTCGGTTATCTCTACTCCCTTTCTTGATCAAGGGAGCAAAATTTGCAACCCTCCAATCCTCTGGTTCATCTCCCTTCCTTATTGATGATGCAAAGATCAGCGCAAGTGGTTCAGCAATCTCCTCCCTCACTTTCCACAGTAGCCTGTGGTATATCTCATCCGGTCTGGCGACTTATCTAACTTAATGCTTTTCAAAAGCTCCAGCACATTCGCTTTCTTAATGTCAATATGCTCAAGCTTTTCAGCCCGCTGCAAATTATCCCCACAATTGCCAACGTGTTTTTCCCTGGTGAATACTGAAGTATTCATTAAGTACCTCTGCTACTTACTTTGACTCCGTGCACAAGTTTCCACTATCACACCTGTTTGGTTCTCTTCTCACACGGCTCGTACTCTTGCTCTTCACATACTTGTAGAACGCCTTGGGGTTTTCCTTAATCCTGCTTGCCAAGACCTTTTCATGGGCCCCTCTGGCTCTCCTGATTCCATTCTTCAGCTCCTTCCGAGCAAACTTGTAATTTTCTAGATCTCTAACAGTACTTTGTTTCTTGAACCTTTTGTAAGCTTTTGTTTTCTTAGGTACTGTACATTTTTATGTTCGATGTTCTAAATTGCATATCTAAGTAACCACTTGTCTTCTTTTTAGTATGCTTTATCAGCTTCTATATTATAGGAAGGCAGATATTATTTTACATTGCAGCTTCAAGAAAACCACTATCAAGATAAGAAGTAAGTAGCTTCACAAATGCTATCATGTTTAGAATAAAGCAGCAATATAATTTCCAAACCAAAGTAGCTTACATGACTCTGCAATTGCCCAATTTCTTAGTGCTATTAATTATTTTTAAGAGTTGAAATGTATTAACTTTTTAAAATCTAGGGTAGTATACAATATTTCATGGAACCTTTTTTAGAAGGTGATATAAATATGACCTGTTTATCATTTGATTGTTTGCTGTTAATATCTAGAGGATGTATTAATTCTCTTACTGTTATGTTTGGAGTGAAGACATGGAATACAATACAATTTTGGCAAACAATATTGTCCATATATGTTAATAAATTTCAAGTAATTTACCCCGTATTTCTTTCAGCCGATTAACTGATAAGCCAAAAATAAAACAATCAGTATTTTGTTTAGTCAATCCTTTACATAATTAGGACATGATAACGGTATTTTATATTAGCTATTACCGGTAATTTTAATTTTAGTTGACATTATAAAACTGGCAATGCATATCAGCATTCAGCTTAATGATGTATAGCATTGTTTCAAACAAAACAATTATTGTGGTAAGAGGTTCAATGATGTTAAGATCACATGTCAGTTTAATATGATGTATTCACTTTTGTAAAGCAGTAGGAACTCACGTACGTAGGAATCGACATAGGCACAGTCAGCAAGAAATATCTTTGTTACTCATACTAAAAGACTGGTTTGGCCAAAACTGTGCAGAATTAAAAGGCTTGTGTAATTAGCTATCTTACCCAGTTCAATCCGGAGCCGATCTTCGAATGTATTGAAAAGATATATGAAGGAATTTAGTTTGTAACTTCAACTGCAAGCAAAAGATACGATAATAACTTAAAAACAAGGAAAGAACGCCAGAATGAATCAGAATTTAAGTATTCGATGCGGAATCATATTCACAGAGATTTTTGCGATGTCTGGTTAGGAAAAGAAGCATAATCTGAAAAAGTGAACTTTCTCGATGAAAGGAAGAGTATATGTCGATCACAGTCTATCTATATTATCCAAGACATGGTGCAATGCGAAATTATAGAAAACGTTTATTCCAGGTCACCTTGTAGTAAGTCCACCGAGTACTGAGGGTTGAATTATCTACTTCCTTAAAATTGATGATTTAATATTGAAATTGGAAGGAATAAAAAGGATACGTGTCATACAGCATTAGGCCCATAAAACCACAGGGTATAAGAACATAATTGGACTATTTGTCTCATCGAATATGCTCTGCCAGTTCATCATGGCTGATCCATTATTCCTTAATCTCAATCTCCTACCTTCTTCTTGCACCCCTTCAGGTCTGGACCAATCAAAAATCTATCAACTGCTGCCTTATATATTTGTAAGACTTGGCCTCCATAGCTAGCTGTGGCAAAGAAATTCCACAGATTCACAACTCTCTGACAAAAGAAATTCTTCTTCATCTCCGTTCTCAAGGAATGTACTTCTATTCTGACTGTGTCCTTTGGTCCTAGGCGCTCCCACCATAGAAAACCTCCTATGGTGGTCCCGCAACTGTTCATGAAATGCAGTAACGATTTGGAAGAGGGGGCCGAGTGTAATGCACCTAAGTTTGCTGATGATATTAAGTTGAGTGGAAAAGCAAATTGTGCAGGAGATATGGAGTGTTTGCAGAGAGATGTAAATAGGTTGAATGAGTGGGCAAGGTTCTGGCAAATGGAGTGCAATGTTGGCAAATACATCCACTTTGGAAGGAAAATGAAAGGGCATATAATTATTTAAATGGTAAAAAAATTGCAGCATGCTGCTATGGTGACAGATAGATAGATAGATAGATAGGTAGATAGATAAATACTTTATTCATCCCCAAGGGGAAATTCAACATTTTTCCAGTGACTCATACACTTATTGTAGCAAAACTAATTACATACAGTATTTAACTCAGTATAAATATGATATGCATCTAAAATAACCCTCCCAAAAAGCATTAATAAATAGCTTTTAAAAAGTTCTTAAATAGTTTACAAAGTGCATTGAGTGGCAACTTAAGCTCAGTCCTAACCCCGGAACTTTAACATGTCTTGCCCCAGGTGGTTGAATTGTAGAGCCGAATGGCGTTGGAGAGTAATGATCTCTTCATCCCGTCTGAGGAGCATTGCATTGTCAGCAACCTGCCGCTGAAGCTGCTTCACTGTCTCTGGATGGTGAAGAGGGCGCTCTCCACAACTGACCGATAGAACATCTTCAGCATCTCACTACAAACATTGAATGACGCCAGCCATCTGAGGAAGTACAGTCGACTCTGTGCTTTCCTACACAGGGCATCTGTGTTGGCAGTCCAGTCTAGCTTCTCGTCTGTAGAGGGACTTGTGAGTGCTTGTGCATGAATTACAAAAAGTTGGTTTGCAGGTGCAGCAGGCTATCAAGAAGGCAAATGGAATGCTAGCCTTCGTTGCTAGAGGGATTGAATTTAAGAGCAAGGAGATTATGCTGCAACTTTACAGGGTATTGGTGACGCCTCAGCTTGAGCGCAGCATGCATCTCTGGTCTCCTTACTTGAAGAAGGATATGCTGGCTTTGGAGGGTGTGTAGATCAGGTTCACCAAGTTGATTCCAGGGATGGAAGGACTGGACTATGAAGATGTTGAGTTGCCTGGGACTGTACTAGCTGGAATTCAGAAAAATAAGTGGAGATATTATAGAAACATATAAAATTATGAAAGGGATAGATACGATAAAGGCAAGAAAGTTGTTTCCACTGGTAGGTGAAACTAGACCAAAAGGACATAGCGTCAAGTTTCGGGGGAGTAGATTTAGCATGGAGATGAGGAGGAACTGTTTTTTTCTAGAGAGTGGTAAATCTGTGGAATTCTCTGCCCATTGAAACAGTGGGTACCTGATTTAATATATTTAAGACAAAGTTGGAAGATGTTTGCATAGTAGGGCAATTAAGGGTAATGAGGAAAAGACAGGTAAGTGGACATGAGTCCATAGCCAGATCAGCCATTTTCTTATTGAATGCGGAGCAGCTCGATGGGCCAGATGGCGTACCCCTGCTCCTATTTCTTACGTTCTTATGATCTTATCTTCTTCACATCTACTCTATCAAATCCTTACACTGCTTGATCGTTTTCATTTAGGTCACCCCTGTTTCTTCGGAACTGTACTGAATACAGACCCAGAGCCATCGAACACTCTTCATAAGACAATCCTGGCATAACTTTTCTGAACCTCATTCGAGCCCTTTATATATAATAATATATTATATCATAATTCTATGAATATTACCTATTCTTTAATGCTCTATGATTGTTAAATTATCTAATGACGTTAGGATAGATGTACTGAAATTCTAAATCAATTAGAACAATGGAAGCATTTATGGGTGAAGCCAATTAATATTTTACCAAAACAATGCAACAAGTATGCCTTGGAACAAAATAGTTCAACTTTGCTCCGAGAACACTCGGAGGAAATCTTCGAACTGTGTTTTAAGCTTGACTGTTATTATTTGTGCACAGTCGTTTGTAATACAAATTCTTCAAAATTACATTACAGTAGAGGTGTTTCCAAATACTTCTCCAGTCGTACTTTTCGCAGTTGCATACGAAATGAAACAGTAAAGCGAATTTATGGTCTCTTGTAATCAACAAGAGCAATAGCAACAAAGCAAATGAATATATAAATTCAGCATGATTATTCCTAATATTAACTATTCACAAATTTTCTCAGATTTTTTCAGGCTTTTTCCACTGAGGCTAGGGGAGAGAGAAAAAACCGAGGACATGGGTTAAGGGTGAAAAGGGAAAACTTTAAAGGGAACATTAGGGGGAGCTTCTTCACACAGAGAGTTGTGGGAGTGTGGAACGAGCTGCCAGTTGAAGTGGTGAATGTGGGCTCAGTTTTAACATTTAAGAAAAACTTGGACAGGTACATGGATGAGAGGGGTATGGAGGTGCAGATCAGCGGGACTAGGCAGAAAAATGGTTTGGCACAGCCAAGAACAGCCCAAAATAATGCAAGTCGAGTAACCTGTTACCTTGCCCTAAGACCTGAATGGACTTTGTAGGTAATCATGATAAAGCAGGGATAATCAACTCTATCAGTTCGTAAACAAATAAGGCACAATGTCTGGTTGTGATTGAGTTCGATGTGATAGATCGCCCTTTAACTAACTGACCAACAGATTCTCAAAGTTATTTAAGTTTCGCTGGAATTTAAAGAGACTAAAATCAAAAGGGTAAGTTTGACAGCAAGATTCCTGCACTCCTTTAGTTTAACTGTCATTTTCCGAGGCCCTGTACAACATCACGTCTGTCTTCAACCCATGAACAGGTTCAGAAATTTGTTGATAATAAGGCCAGGTCTCGAATTCAACTCACATTGCTGCATGAGCTCTCAAAATTATTTGAATAAATTCTCACCTCTGCCATTGACTTGTCTTTTAACCCTATTGATCCCTGACGTAAAAAGAAAAGAAAATTAATCCATGTAATTCACTTGGAAGTAGAAAACAAATCCACAAGAACTCTGGTAAATTTAGATTGTAGGAAAAGATAGTATCAGAGGAATGTCAGAATACCAACTGGGAGCATTCTGTCCATTGAGTTTTCACTTACAATTTAGCAAGCCCTGTGCTCCAAAACTCGGAAAGTGTGCCTATGCAGAGAGACCCAGTGAGGGAACGGCCTGGCATCTTGGGTGGAACATGTTCCCAGCAATTTCTTAAGGAGCACCCTAAAGCAAAAAAAAAAACTACTTCTGAAGGCTGAGTGGAGCCAAGCTCCAGTGTATCACTACGGATTGAGGTTATTCATGCTAGAGGCATATTTGACCCCGGCTCTCAGGTTATGCTGCTGTACCATTCATTTTACAACTAGTTTTTGACGAATTTACCATTGACATCAATCACTGGCGTAGAGAACTTGGGTCTTAATAAGGATGACTTTCCATACAATTGTTATTTGTCAGTGAAGCTGAAGTTTTCGGAGGCAGTTGTGGGAGGGGCTGAGGTCCTTGATACATTAGTGTTGGTTTCTCTGGGCTCGGTCGAGAGAGATGAAGCTTCAATTATTGTGGGGACGACTACTCCCTCAGGCTAGTGGGAGCCTGCAAGGAGAAAGCTGGAGAGAGCTTTCTGAAAACATTGCCCATTCAACCCTGTGTTCTCAGTTGCTTTCGAGTAAGTGCATGGCTATATTGGGCTGGATGATAAGCATAAACGAGGGACTGTGTGGTTCACCCTGTCAAAATCAGTCATGTTATGGCCTGGGGAAATAATGAGAGTGATGGGATACACCAAATTTCCAGAAATACCTGAGGCGAGTCCCTTTTGGTAGATGCTCCGTAAGACCATGAAGAGGAGTCAGGCATACCTGCTGGGGTACTGGTGATGCCCGAACTGCAGAAGCCCTCGGTTGCACAGGTGAACAGGATGACAGTGAGTATCAAAAACACTTTGGAGCGGGAGGTCACACTCAGGCCGGGGTTGCCAATGGTGCACCTCTTCGCGGTGACGGTAATGATTAGTGTCCCTGTGTGACAAGCCGGGGAGAAACTCTCTCCGAAAAGAGGGAAAATGACTGCCGAGTCATTCAATTTTGGAAACTCCCCAGTACCTGGAGGTTGGAAGAAGAGGTTGATAGAGAAAATGTTTTAGCTGGAAGATGTCTTTTCTACTGACGAGTTTGATGTGGGTTGTTCCAAGAACACTCGCCACACCATCTGGGTGACAGAGGACACCCCGTTTACAGAAAGGTCGTGGCGACTAGCACCTGCAGAAGCGGAGGACATTTGGCAGCATCTGCGGAAGTTGGAGGAAGCTGGGATCGTCACTGTGTTCAGAAGCCATCACGCGTCTCCAGTGGTAGTGACCAGAAAAAGAATGGGAAGGTATGCAGGTCTGTGGACTATTGGACTCTAAATAAGCATACAGTCCCCGACCAGTATACAGTCCTGCGAATCGAGGATGTGCTGGCCTGCCTGAATGATGCAGTATGCAGGACATGTGCAGTGGGTATTACCAGATACCCATGAGTGAAACTGATAAAGAGTAGACATCAGAAGTATGTATCTGATATGAGAATGGAGCTGAAAAAAGGGTTATGAATTAGCTGAGGTCTTGGCTGCCAAGCAGAGTCAAGGAAAGAAGAGGTGGTGTGATCATAAAGTTAGGTTCTCCTAATTTCTGCCAACAGAGTCATCATAAAGCATTTTGGAACTACCTCGGAAGCATAAGTTGGCTGACACGCTGGGCGGCTACGCCCTATGTAGTAGAGAGTTAGATGCCAAACGTACCAGATTTCTGGATGAAACCAGAGGATGGGAATGGGCATGTCAAGTTTCTTCATCGGACCCACCTTCTACCTCTGGGACAAGAGGTACATGTTGACCCAGAGCTTGACCTGGACCCTACACCTAGTAAGAGGACTCTACTGCGACGTGGAGAGATGAAAGATCAGCAGCAGGGAAGATTAGACCAGCCACCACCCCTGTATGGGATACAGACACAGAGGATGAGGAAATGGGAGTGTGGTATATGCTGCTTTTTGTAAACCCTTGAGGAAGAGATTCCCAACCCTAAGGCAGGTGAAATCAGGAGGACTAACTATGGACAGGCAAGGTTTCAGCTGGACTATGACGGGGTGAACCAGAGCTTAGCCATACGGCAGAAGGATCCGAGTTGCGGAGCTCACGGGTGATGGACTGGGGGAGGACTCGCCATTTCGACCAGAAGTATCCCAAACAGTGTCTCAAACTGAAGAAGTAGATGATGCGGTAAGAAGGTCTTATAGAATCAGGAGACACCCAGATAGGCAGGCCAATATAGCACTGGGGAAACAGAGTGCTCTGACTATCTCCTCAGTGAAATACAAACGTATTTCACTGCCCTTTACTGACATCCCGAATTTCCTTTGAAAACAATGGTATTAAGAGGAGGTGACAAATTATTTCAAGGTCTTGAGGATATGATTGTTTTGGTGGGGGTAGAGTGTAAAGCCCTGGTTAATTTTTTATTGTTATAATGTATTTCATTTTGTTCTGTTCTGTGAGAGCTGCTTGTTTTCAGCTTATGTTTGGGTTATTGTTGAGGATAAAAGATGAGAAGAAATGTTTACCATACAGTTAGGATAGCCGGATTAAGGGGAGGTTTCTCTGGTGATGGACACTAAGTTTGGGCTTGGAACTTTTGTTCAAGAGGAGCTGAAGAGAGAAGATACTCAGGAGAACCGGACGTAGCCTACAATCCGGTTGGAGACCTGTTTGTTCGGGATGGATTCTGAGCGACGTTCGGGAGAAGGGGTGTGACACTAGAACATTAGACACTAGAATATACTAGACAGTAGTGAAAGACACCAGCTTTAACTAGTGAAAGAGCGTGCTTTCATGTTGACCGAGGGCCCAGTGCGTGAGTGACAGAGCAGTTCAAGATGAGCTCCAACTTCTGCACATTTCACTATTTATAGAGTATTGCCCTTTTTGTTTTATTCTTTACTAAGCCCTTAGTAAAGATTCATAAATATAATTCTTTCAATTGTATGCTATGTACTGTCTGCAATTTCATGGCATTAGTTTGGAACAAGGGAGCAAACGGCACAACATCCACACAAACAGGGGTTTGGGATGGGATCGAGCGTACCTCAGTCTCACGAGTTTGGAGGGGCTGGAGGTATTCTTCCCTAGACTTAAGCAGCCAAAGAAAATAGGGTGTCTCATTTGTATTCTGATTCTTATTATGACAAGAAGGTTGTGACCAGGAGCCTTTCCGCTGTTGTCTTTAAAGTTAGGGCAGGTACTCTCACCTGATCCTTGGGAGCGCATCAGTTCATCCAACCCTGAAATCACAAGTAAGTATTTAATTGCATGTCAATTTTACCAGTTGCACTACAGTACATGCCTGCTTATCAAATTTGCGGTTATGATGGTTGGGTCATTGTTTTTCTCGTAAAAATGCCGATCCCTGTACTTTCACTCTTCGAACAAAAAAGTGCTTAGAAATGGTAATAAAACTTAGACATTATTGCTGTCATTCTATAGTTGTCATAGTCCGGTCCGGTGCACGCTTTCTGGGTCTTGATCCGGTCCGCGGACACCGGACTCCGGGTCTTGTAACCGTCCCTCCTTCCACACTTAAGCCCAAATAGGATAATCTTGGCTTAAGGAGGTGTACCTGAGACCTATCGGCTTGCAGGTTGATATAAGGGGCTCTGGGACTGAGTCTAGTTGGGAAGTGGTTATCCTGCTCGTCTTGCACACTCTGTTCCGTCCGGTTTGCCTTGTTCGTGCATTTGAGCTGTTCACCTGGCTATCCTGTTTCGACCCCGGCTTGGAGTACCCACTATTCATCATCTAGTTCTGTAAGTCCGTTCTAGTAGTCACCCTGCACCGAGCTCCCTTCTGATCCCTTGCCTCCCTCGGGTAAGCTGGCAGTACTGCCGTTGCCTGGCGGGGGACTCTGACCCTTTCCTACACATCTCTTCCGATGGATTGTGCTGTGCAACCTGCCCAGGTGGTCCGCGTCTTGCCCAGGTCCCCGTGTTCCTGCCTGGGCGGCAGCCCTTCCCGGGAGCTATGCGGCCTGCCCAGGGGGCTATCCTCCCAGCATTCCTTGTCCCACAGACCCAGCCTTTAGCCGAGCCAGGGTCCTGCCTTCGCCATGATCTTCAGGGTCCTGCCTTCGCCATGAACTCTCTGAACCCCAGGATCACTGTTGCATGCCACGGTCTCCCCATCTTGTTCTATCCTTTCGTTGTTCCTGTCCTGCCCCTAGTACGTCAGTGCCTGCGTCCTGCATTTGGGTCCAGTCTCCACGCCCCCTTGTGACAGTAGTACGACATACTAACAGAAGTATCAAATGTCCTTCACTGGAGACCAGTACTGGCAGCCAATCATGTCTGTGTGGATTTTTTTTACCCTCTCCATTTAGACAGTTGGTTTACACCGTGAACTCTGATTTCTTCCATCATTAGGATTTTAACAACCAGGAGAATTAACTACTGTAAATTTGTGCCAGCTGATAGAATCTTGGTACATGGGACTCCATAGAAACTTTAATTGGTCACTCAATGGCAAAGAAGTGATGTGATTTCTCTTTCTCAGATGGTTCCAGCTCTTTGCTGATCCCTCCTTCATAAGACAAAAGTGAAAAAAATTTGAACATTTTAAGGCAGCGGCAGTGAGATGCTTGAGAAGTAAAGAGATTAGAGTACAAAACCTACTGCACAATACAGACTCTTCAGCCCAGAAAGCTGTACCAAACATGCCCTTAGTATAGAAATTACCTAGAGTGACGCATAGCCCTCTATTTTTCTAAGCTCCATGTACTTATCCAAGAGTCTATTAAAAGGCCCTATTATATCCCTTCCACCACGGTCGCCGGCAGCCCATTCCACGCACTCACCACTCTCTGCGTAAATATCTTAAACCCTGACATCTCCCCTGTACCTACTACTAACCACCTTAAAAGTATGCCCTTTCATACTAGCCATTTCAGCACTGGGGAAAAAGCCTGTGACTATCTACATGAACAATTCCTCATCATCTTATACACCTCTATCAGGCTAACTCTCATCCTCTGTCTATCCAATGAGTAAACTTGGCCTTTTCTCCATCTATTTCATAAGGCATGCTCCCCAATCCAGTCAACATCCTTGTAAATCTCCTCTGCACCCTTTCTATAGTTTCCACATTATTCCTGTAGTGAGGTGACCAGAACTGAGCACGGTACTCCACGTGGGGTCTGATCAGGCTCCTATATAGCTGCAAAATTACCTCTTAGCTCTTAAACTCAACCCCACGGTTGATGAAGGCCCATGAACCGTCTAACCATCTTAACCACGCAGTCAACCTGCGCAGCAGCTTTGCGTGTCCTATGGACTCGGACCCCAAGATCCTTCTGATCCTCCACACTGCCAAGATTCCTACAATTAACACTATATCTTGCTATCATATTTGACTTAACAAATTGAAGCACCTCAAACTTATTTGGGTTGAACTTCATCTGCCACTTCTCAGACCCGTTCTGCATCCTATCGATGTCCGGCTGTAACCTGTGACTGCCCTCCATACTATCCACAGCACCCCAACCTTTGTGTCATCAGCAAATTTACTAACCCATTCCTCCACTTCCTCATCCAGGTCATTTTTAAACATCATGAAGAGTATGGGTCCCAGAACAGATCCCTGAATCACACCACGACCTCCGTGGAGAATATGACCCATCTACAACCACTCTGTATTCTGTAGGCAAGCCAGTTCTGGATCCACAAAGCAATGTCTCCTTGGACCCCATTCCTCCTTACTTTCTCAATAAGCTTTGCATGGGCGACCTTATCAAATGCCTTGCTGAAATCCGTACACACTATATTTACGGCTCTATCTTCTAATCATATTATGATCTGACTATACTGATATTATATATTATATTACATTTTATCATATTATTACTAATCATATTATGCCTCTCCAAAATAAATCCTACCTCTCAGAATCTTCTCCATCAACTTACTAACCGCTGAAATAAGACTCACTGGTCTATAATTCCTTGGGATAACTTTACTCCCTTTCTTGAATAAGTGAGCAACATCTGCAACCTTCCAATCCTCCAGAATTTCTCCCGTCTTCATTGGTGATTCAAAGAACTTCGCCAGAAGCTCATCAGTCTCCTTCCGCACTTTCCACGGTAGCCTGGACTACATCCCATCTCGTACCAGTGAGTTATCCAACTTGATACTTTCCAAAAGCTCCAGCACAGCCTCTTCCTTAATATCTACATGCTCAAACTTTTCAGTCCACTGCAAGTCATCCCTACAATCACCAAGATCCTTTTCTGTAGTGAATACTGAAACAAAGTATTCATTAAGTACCTGGGTTATCTCCTCCGGTTTCATACACACTTTTCCACTGCCACACATGATTGGTCCTATTCTCTCACGTCTTACGCTCTAGCTCTTTACATACTTGTAGAATGCCTTGGGGTTTTCCTTAATCCTGTCCACCAAGGCCTTCTCATGGCCCCTTCTGGCTGTCCTTCCTGCTAGCCTTATAATCTTGTAGATCTCTATCATGACCGAGTTTTTTGAACATTTCAAAAGCACTACGTTCCTCATTGACTAGGTTTACAACAGCCTTTGTACACCACGGTTCCTGTACCCGACCATCCTTTCCCTGTCTCATTGGAATGTATCTACGCAGAACCCTATTCAAATATCACCTGAATATTTGCCACATTTCTTCCGTACATTTCCCTGAGGGTAACTGTTTCCAATTTATGCCTCCAAGTTCCTGCCTGCTAGCCTCATATCTCCCCTTACTCTAGTTAAACATTTGCCTAACTTGTCTGTTCCTATCCCTCTCCAATGCTATGGTAAAGGAGATCGAATTGTGATCACTGTCTCCAAAATGCTCTCCCACTGAGAGACATGACGGCTGGCCAGATTCATTTCCCAATACCAGATCAAGTACAGACTCTCCTCTTGTAGGCTTATCTACGTATTGTGTCAAGAAACCTTCCTAAACATACCTGAGAAATTCAACTACATCTAAACCCCTCACTCTAGGGGTTCAATACTCGAGGCTAATCAATATTTTTGAAATTATAATCTCTCACCACAACAGCCTTATTATTATCACTACACCTTTGCAGAATCTGTCTCTCTATCTGCTCCCCGTTGTCCCTGTTACTACTGGGTGGTCAGTAGAGTTATTGAGTTATAGAGTTATTTGTCAGGGCATAAAAGGGATATGTGGAGAAGGCATGAGACTGGGGCTGAGAGAAAAATTGGATGAGCCACGAAGAATTGGCAGAGCAGACTCGATAGGTGAAATGGCCTTATTCTGCTCCTATAGCTTAGGTTTCATTGTCAAAGATAACTTCTGGTATATATAAGCATCTGCAGATTTTTTCGTGTTCTGGTATATATAATAAAGATTGGAGGTATCAATCGAATCTGCTTTGTTCTTATATAAAGATGGTGTTCATTGGACTGGTTTGCCCTACGTCTTACATTGCTTGTATCTTCACAACTTTTTTACATGGTTTATATGCTTGAATTACATTATTCCAATATAATTAAATTAATTCTCAGCTTGAGAAAGCAAAAGAAAATAGCAAAACCTCTGGAGCTGTCGACGACCGAAAGGAATAGCTGGTTGATCTTTATTTTTGAAAATAAACATCGCAGAAATATGAAACACCCATTTAAGAAGGCTACGGAGAGACTGTGGTACCCCATATCAAACACTGTGGAATACAGATAGTCTTTCCTGAAAAGTAGGTGCAGCATGCTCCATATTGTTCTGAAGGAGAAATGAGTGTAGTCTGCCAAACTACCTAAGAAAGACTTGTATTACACAGCAGGTCTACAAATTGAAAGGGGAATTAAATATTGAATACTTATTTATCATTGAAATATGGATCAAGAAGTGGATAAAAAATGTGGACAGAATTCACTTACAGATCAGAATGACAACAAAAAAAAGTCATTTCAGATAAAGCAAACCAACACGGCAACGATTGAAAAATATACTTTGAGAAAAATCTATACCAGGTTCTTTCTCATTAAGTTGAACATCTGTTAGTAAAATATAAAGTTAAAATAATATTCATGCAAGAGGTGACAGTGCAACAATGAAAAAAGGAGACATAGGCAGGAAATTGAAACTTCAGGCTTCTCGTTGATATTATTGAAATTATTACTTCCAAGGGTTAACTGGCAGAGTCTGCACACAAACACAAGTATAATTTCTCCGGAGAACCACCTGGAAGTGCAACCCATCTTTTCGACCAGCTCCTTTGTTAGGTCTTGGTCACCTGCCTATGGGGTCTTTCGTATCTCCCTCTAGCTCTCCCTGATTTGCAATATACAGCTTCCGCTTTGCTGAATCCGTCAATATGTTACCCTGTTACTCTGCTTACAGTGGTCCTTCACATCTTCATGTAATCTTACTAAATTGGCATTTTGCAGTTTCTTCCTTTACACTTGTAATTTCTGCTGGTTCTTGTTTTTCCGCCGCCATTCTCGTACTGATGTCTACCTACTCGTTCCCCTTCTGTTCCTTACTATTTCCTTTCTGGTGAGCCTTTACTTTAACCACTGCCACCTTCCTCAAGTCACTGCACTGTATCTAACAGCTCCTGTCTGTGCTTGGCCCTCCTTACCCTTGGGACATCGTGGGTTGATTCCAGCACATTGCCTGTCTCCCTTGCTTGCCTGGGGTTTCTTTCTCTCTGTGGGCACTGTTAGCTGTTTTGTGGGTCACATGTGTCCGCTGCTCCTTTCTTGACCATGTTATTTATTCTTTTCCTGTATATACGATAGCACCTGCCTTACTCAGAGTAAAGTACCTTCACATCTGGGCACACCCAAAAATCTTCAGGAAACTTCACCACGAATGCGCCTCATACGCTCGATATTTACGTTCTACGTAATCTATGACAGGCTGATCAGTTCTCTGAACCAGTTAAGCCATCGTAAACCACAACTACCCCGAGTCGCTGCCTCAGGGTCGCCTTTAAAAAAGTGACAACTCTCTTCATAGCTGGCGTTCCTGGTAGTTGCTCATATACCACCCTAAACGCCCTGGATCATATCACACCACTTATCCTCGGCCACTTTGCTTTTACCAACATTGGCGTGCAACTGGTGAACTACAATCATTTCCTGGAGCTTGCGCGAGAATATGGGATTTCCGTTGGGACCTTTAGTGAGGGCAGCTCTGACAAAATGCTTCACCTATCCCGGAGGGCGGGGGAGTTGAATTAAGGTTTTATAGATCGTTATCAATGGTCTAATATAGGTCGCTATGGTTCTTGACCTAACGTTGCCTAACCTCACCAGGTGCCACCCTGACGGACATATTTGGGTATAAACTCTGTCTCAAATATCTCCACACTAATTCCCAGGCTACGCAAAATATAAGCGACGAATGAAAATTAAACAGTGCATAGTTAAAACCAAACAGTACGCATTCTGCAATCTTCACTTACGTGCGCCTGAACTCATAATGCCTGTTTCATTCGTTTGTACTAGAAACTGCTAATAATTCTTAAAGCACACAATCACACTCGTTAACCCGTCTACTACTAATCACTGATGATCCGGACGGTAACTACCCTTCGCATCTGATGGCCCTGTCTATCCAATTTAGAGACAAGTATGTCTAGTCTCTTACACGCATGTACGCGCACACAATACTCTACTTTTATATCTACTAGCTCAGCTCCCCGCTTTCCTCACGACACTTCGTGATTTCATAGCCATCGAACAGAACAGATCCATGAGTGAGCGCTAAGAGATTGCTCGTCATACCTTGGGTCATGAACAAAACCTGGACGAGCCCTTCCCCCCAAAATGTCGTGACTGTGAAAAAACTCAACAGGAAGACAATAAAACTAATGGATATAGAAGTATTTATTCAGCATTCAAGACACACTTAAATTAAGAGGCCTGTCTGACCCAATATTTCAATACATTTTATACTCTAAGGATTAAGCATAACAGTAGGGCAATTCTTTAGTTACAATGTATCTACAGTCTTTCGTTTGAATTCCATGTAATTTTCAAACACCTCTCCTTGACACATGCACTCCAGACACCCAAAAGGAATGCTCATCAGCATTATTAACCACTAGCTGCATGCATGAATATGGGGACATCAAGTTATTCGGCGTTTCCTGGTCGGCAATCAACCCCAAATCTACAGCTCCAGTAAAACTATCGTTAAGAGCTGTATTGTAAATTCAACCTACAATTCACATTCAAATTTGAAGCATAATTGCTCTGGAAATTACTATTTGTTAAAAAACGCTAACTCCACAAAACTTCAACAAAAAAGAAGTACTCTCCGATAAAGTAAATGCAAAGCAATGATTGAAAAAATAAATACCAGCTTCTTTCTCTTTAGGTTGAACATCTGCTAATAAACCATAATATTCAACTGACATTCATGTTAGAATTGACTTCAAAGTATCCAAAGAGACATGGAGACATAGATAGGAAATTGAAACGTTCGATATTACTCGTTGATATTATTCGAATTACTGTTTTGTAGTAATAGCTACACACAATTGATCGAGCCAGACTGCTTGGTATTTTCATAAATAGGAGAAAATAATATTTTTCTATACCTGCCATTGTTGTATTACGTCTGAAATGCAATATTTCTGTAACAAATTGAAAATTGAACTGGTAGAATGTATTCTCTCAACCGAGTTTGTTTCAAATGGAAGTTAAGTGGCACAATTAAAATAATAATAATGCAATTAGTTATTTTCTGTATATGGAAGATCAGTAAATTTGTTGAGCGTTATTTCTGTGCTAATAGGAAGTGCAGTCGGAAGGTTTTAAAATTTATGGAACTTAAAGGAGCTAAATACATTTTTTTGTTAAAAGTATCTTCGTTTTTTAAAACGAACAGGCACTGGCTTTCATACTTCAGTTGATTTTTCGTTAACGTTGATTGCTATTTTTCTCTCCCTCAATTTTGAAGTGGTGGAGCTATTAATTCGGCTGGTGTGCTATCTCTTTATTTAAGTAGGCAGGCACAACAGCCAGCTGGAAGTCTTAGCGCTGATATAAGTATACACCAGGGACACGCCAGTTAACATCTGATTATGTATTTGGGAGCTGGCACCTAAGTGGAAATACATCAGTCATAAAACACCACACATTGGAATCTGGGCATTGTACTTAGAGCACACGGTGTAAGCATTGGCTCGGAGATTTCATGCCAATGAGCAGAACGTAAACACCCTGGGTTTCTTAAAAGCAACGATACAGATGTGCAGTAATTCCTCATTGATTTTCCAATCTGTACATTGCCAAGATTGGGAGTAATAAATCCTGTGATTGAAATATAGGGTTGGAAAAGACAGAAACCATTAACATTATCTCCCAGTTCTTGTAGGATAGTCGCGTGGTGCTGCAGGAGTGTAGGTCATCAAATATTACTATGTTCTTCATGCTGGTTAGGTAGACTTCACCCACAGAATTTAATTCCGTCAATTAGATTGATTTTTAAAGCATTTATTCAGAGCGAGAAACTTGACACGACATTTCCAAGTTCCGTTACTTGGAAGAGAACTTTAAGCTCTTGAAATATCCAATTACATTTTCAATACCCTTAGGATCTTAGCAGGTCGTACGATCTGGCTTTCAGGCTGCATTATTTGGTCAATTTCAGTTAAAGGAGAGACGAGAGGCAATGCAGATTTTGGGATTTTGGACCAAGTTACAGATTGCTGGAGAAACACCGTGACAGAGGGAATCAATGTCATTTATTGAAACCCGAATTGCTAGGTCAGCAGTAGATAAGTGAAACAACTCCTCGTACTGCGCGTCGGTCGTTTCCAAGCTGACGGAGCGAACGTCGATTTCACTCAATTCCGAAAACAACTTTCAAGTAGTTCCTATTTTCTCTTCTTACCACATCGGCGCCATTTCTGCCCTTCTCCCGCCCTGACGACTTGCTCTTTCCGGTTCACTTCCTCAACTTTTCTGTTTGTTCCACTAGAATTATTTTCCTTTCCAATCATTCCATATTCTTCGGCAGTTTGATATTTCCACCTATCAGCGCCCTGACTCTTACATCTTTCTCACCCTCCCCACCCTCACCTGCCTTTCAATTCTCTCAAATGGCTCCACCAGTTCTTTCTCCTCCCCCTTTTCCAATTTTTTGCTCCAACTCTACTCCCTTGAATGATCCTGAAGGAGAGTCGTGATGAAGGTTTTGTAACTGAAACATCGGCTGTCCATTTCTCTGCATAGATGCTGTCTGATCCGTTGACATTTTCCATTATTTTATGTGTTGCTTTGATTAATGGCGTTTATTTTATAGTTTGTGAAATGGTTGATTAAGTTATTTGGAAGTCCAGTTGCTCCTTTATTTACTAAGGCAGGGATTACAATTTGACACTTTGCATTGATAACTGTGTTGTTTACCATATCACATTGATATTGATAGCATTGCGTTTACGGGTGTACTGATATTTCGAGCAAGAAAACCCGTTTTGAAGGAGCTATAAACGAGACTGCCTTTAACTCCCAGAAGGTTAATTCAACAATAACGCCTAAAGGAATGCAATTAGTTTCACATGAGCACTAAATAAACCGTCATCCTCTAATATAAGCCAATGCTTTCCTCTTTCTTACATTTTAATTAAGAAGAGACAATCACTACAGAAAATACTTTTAGAAAACTTACCGTTTTCTCTGTCTTTCAGAATTTTGTCTGATGAATTGAAATGTGACACTTTCAGAACCTTTGTGTTTCGTTGTACCGTGCTGTTAAATTTCCAAGTCTGCATCATTTATGAGTGGGAGAGTAGATCTGGAAAGTCATGCGTATTTGTCCAGTTTGCACTCACCCATTGCTTCAAAACCTCGTTTCGTGTTTTCCAGTTCTGATGAATGAAACATATTTTTTAATCACTTGATTTTTTTTCTGAAAGGGCATTACATATTATTATTTCGCGTCCATATGCTGGAGAAATAATCCACTACATTGAATGCAAAATACAGCATAAACATACTCCACGAGAAAACTTTACCTAGATAATTCAATACATGCGTGCTCAAATTTCACCACTTACCACCAATCCTTAAATTACAAGGAATGTGTTAATATCCCATAGTCTTACGTCTCTTGAGTTGGAGAATAGCGAAGGAATTGCTCTCGATTGACTACCAATTGACTTTAATTGAGACAATAGCAAAGAAAGTCACATCCGTCGGAACAGCTGTCAAATGCAACTTAATTTTTGAAATTACTGCGATTTGAAACTTCACATGAATGTAACATCTCACCAAACTAACAAAACTGTTATTTTCCACATCTTTGTCTATGAGAAGCAATAACCTTAAATGCACGGATTACTGTCAGTGTGCTGCTAAATATAATTTTAGAACATAAAAAATGTGTGTCATAAAACAGTAAATATGATATGTATTTTCTCACCCTCTCCCTTTAGCCTGAGCTGTACTTCTGCGGGAGTAAAACATAAAATAAACGCTGAATTAGAAATGTGGACAAAAACCTCGTGGAAATGTTAGTTAAGGATTGAGGATATGTTTGTTTAAGAGAGTATAATACATCGCCATTGTATTTTTTTTCCATATTATTCCTTTGACTATTATGGTAACATGCCAATTGGAAGACGAAACAAAGAAAATAAAACGAACCCGAAACTGTTGCATGCAATAATGTCCTGCAATAATTTTCTCATTTCAGATTTTTTTTGCCAGAAAAGATAGACAGACATACTTTATTGATCCCGAGGGAAATTGGGTTTCGTTACAGCCGCACCAACCAAGGATAGTGTAGAAATATAGCAATATAAAACCATGTAATTAAATAATAATAAGTTAATCATGCCAAGCGGAAAAATAAGTCCAGGATCAGCCTATTGGCTCAGGGTGTCTGACACTCCGAGGGAGGAGTTATAAAGTTTGATGGCCACAGGTAGGAATGACTTCCTATCACGCTCAGCGTTACATCTCGGTGGAATGAGGCTTTGGCTGAATGTACTCCTGTGCCTAACCAGTACATTGTGGGGTGGATGGGAGTCATTGTCCAGATGGTCTTCCAATTAAGTACAATGTAAATTGGTGAATAAGATGAATCTATCGCCATTTCCTTGAAAACAACGTGTTTTATGGATGCTATAAAATGGATTTATTTTGAGTGGTTAATGGAAGATAGACAATTATCATATGCTTATGAACATAAGGTTCATAACCCTTTACACAGTTCAATAAATTAGGTTGAAGGTTAAACATACAACCGAACAATTCATTGAAATGTATTCTCTACACACCACGATTAAAGATAACATGGAAAAGTATCCTGAACAGGAGTTCAAATCCAAATCCTCCATGTGAACAGCCCCACAATGTTTACAGCCTACGTCGTCACATTAGAATATAAGTTGTTTAAGATCGGGACCAGGAGAATAGGTATTTTATTGTTAGTCTACAGTTAACGTATGCTCCTGTGGACAAAGCAGTGAGTTATACACATTCAAGGAAGACTTCTGAGCCATATTGAAATGTTCAGTGTATTTGCCGATCTTCCTTATAACCTCCCAGATGTTTTTCTTTGAAAATATTACTGACACGCTAGGTATCTCCAGTTGATGTGGTGCTTTTGGATTTTCAGACTCATTGACAAATCGCATATTCAATGTCAATATGTTAGCTGGTATTTCGTCACAATACTGTATATTGACATGGGTCAAAGATTAGTTGAAAAGGATTAAAAAGAGTTTAGGAACAGAGGGTGTGTATTCGGCTGGCAGGCAGCAACCAGTGAGTTATCAGAATAATTGTTCGATCACTCTCAGCTTTTTTATAAGGTTACTACATAATCATTAAATGCAACGAAGGAATATTAGCCGGGATTGGCAATTTCCACAATGAAAGAATGATCCTTCAAGGAGATATTGATTGACTGAGGATCTGGGAGAAAACTGATGGAGTATAACATGAGTAATGTCAAGGGGACAAATGAATTCAAAAGTATTTAGGTCAGCAATACTGCATGCACAAAGGGATTGTGTCACCAGGGGATACTAGTCACGGGAAGAAAGCATACAAGGATACCAGTAAATTATTAGGTCAGCTGGTAGAATGGCTGTTTCACTGTTGGAGCGCGGGAAACCTGTGAGGCTTATGCCCAAACACCGTGTCAGTGAAAGTGCTTAGAATCATTATTTGGATGTAAAAGACATGGAGGTTAGAGTAAAAGCGTAGTGATGCAGTATCAGGTGACATGGATTAAACGGCACAATGTATCAAAGGGTCAGACATGCTCGTACTGTTCTTTATTCTCATCGTCTTTATCATCTTGCTAATTTTGCTTTTCCAGACTATGCCCCTAGTTATTGAGCAGCTATTTCAGCTGGCATACACTGCATCATTTTCGCAGCGACGGAAGTGTAGAGTGCACATTTTGACATGAGTACTGAGGCCTGCATGGAAACACTAGCGTTAAATTTGAGAATGGTTACATCCTTAAACATGATGCTCCCTCGTTTGTTGACAATGCCATCTCGTTTAAACCAAATGACACTGGAGATGACAACACGGCATATCTATCTCTGTCCAACTTTGTTTCTATTTATTGAGCCCAAATCTTTCCCCCCTTATCTCTCACAACTTTTCTTCTTTCTGGTTCTGATAGTGTAATAATGTTACCCTTTAGAAGCTGCATTATTTCTATTTACAGAGAATCACACAATTTTACTTTAGAGGCATCCACTGACAATACATTCGAGAATTTAAGCAATAGTACAATTTTTTAATACCTACTCCTATTAGACACAGAGATATGATTTATTAAATGTGGACAATTAAAATTGTTGACTTTTCTGAACAGATATGCATCAAACTCACCTAAGTTATCAAGACTTCTTTTTTGATCTGAAAACAATCATCAGAGCGGTCATTGGAGGCATTTTATGCGAATTCATCGGGCGTTTCCATTAATATGATGATCAAATAAGTGACTAAAATAACACGCAAATATGTTATAAAGAAACTAGGATCAAATTGTTTCGGCAAGTATAGGATTCACGTTGATTGACCGAAGTGTGTCTGGAGTTACGTAATGGAGACATAAGCAAAATGGTTGAAAATATCTGATGTGCCTGCTTACTGAATCTACGAAATTTGCCCCAACCTGCACCTGCATGAGACCAGGTTTCCTCGAGTAGGAGAACCTCAGGGAAGTGTAGGGCCTTTTTTAAATACAAATAATGAATCTATAGAGGGACTCTATTTGATAAATATTTATGCATTAATAAACTAGAAAAATACGCGGAGATTTGTGACAATCTACTATGTCAGTAAACTAAACAGTGCATCGCAATGCCTGTAACATCGTTGAAGGAGACTTTAATCAGGCTTCCTTTAACAAGTCTCCGCCTAACTATGAACAACATATCATCTACGATACTAGAGGACTCACATATGTCACCTTCATATTTCAGCATCAAAAGCGCCAGCCACTCCACCTCTGATCTGCAGTTTTTTCAATCAGACATGTGGCTGCGCTTCCTCTGCTTACGCATAGGTGGAGACTGTAGAGCATGGCTCCACTGAAGAGGAAGACGACACGTAAGAGTGAATTCCAGATTGCTTCAAGTCGGTGAAGTGGATCATATTCAATGATGAATAGGCGACTGAAATTAATATGCCACAGTCTTCATAGGGGAGTGTGATCTCAGAGTCATTCAGTTCTTGAACGAACTGGCCAAACCCTAATCACCACAGTTTAGCAACCCAATGACTACTGTCATCATTTCCCCCCGACAATCTGTCCTGCAGAATCCACCAAATAGAGTGAAAGCGAGACAACAGAAAATATATGAACAAATCTCATGATCACAGTCAGTTTTCAAGCATTGCACTTCTAAGCGTTTTATCTAATCAGTGGGAACCAAAGGGAGTTCTGTCTTATTTTTGCAGGCCGATGGAATTTCGATAAAAAAATGCAGTTTTGGTCACTATGTTATAAGTAAGTATACTTTGCTGTGACAGTTCATTATAATGAAGTAAGAAACTGAATTATGTTACCTACAAGCAGGAAAAATGGACCAATACCTTGAATGAGCTTAACTTTTATCCTCAGTGAATCAGGGTTCTGTTTGTCAATTTCCATGTTATTGTGGTTTTTTACTCAGGAATCATACATCACTCGGAAGTTCGGAGCATCGATGTTTATGAGATGATATCACAATTACCTTTGGCTTCTTTGATCTTTGAGACTAAGGGAAATGTACAAGTAACACTTATTGTGCAATATCCGACTTTTGCATTTGCAATCATAGATTATAAAATGGCTTCTGCGTACTTGCACGTCTTATTATTTCTCTTCCAGTTTTTTCGCAATGTGGATGTATTGTAATGAATCACCAACACATATGAAATGTAACGACACGACAGAAACTCGAAGTTTTCACTGACATTGATACATTAGAATTGGAGAACAATTGCTGCCATCTAATGCTTTGTTCAACTAAGAGAGAAATTGGCAATTATTCAATGTCTGATAATGCCCCATTAGACATGAATTATGTGATGTTACTCCGGGCAATTCTGTCAACACTAATAAACTTTGCATCGCCAAAGATCTAGTGGAAATGCTCTGAGTAAGTGACTCATGAATGCAGCATACAATAATCATATGACTATCTGGAATTGTTTGATGAGAATGTTTCTTTTTATATATTCTGCAATCACCGATTTATTAACTTCAATTCCCTTGGCTTTATTCTATATTTTCGTGGTCGATAGAAATGACCAACGTTGGCAGTAATTGAGCTTTGATGGTACCGAAGCTGCCGTATTTTCAAATAATTGCCGTATTCCATTTATGCTGGCATTTGAATAACTTTATCCTCCATTCATGAGTACTAACGTGAACGCTCTGCAGTACATAGCTCATCAAGGTTTATAGGCATTGTACCTCTACAATTAAACGGACTGATACGTTAGAACATGCCGACGTTAGGAAAGTGAATGTGCTGTGAGTTCTTATAAGGAGTATGCTATAGCAGTCCCGGTGGCAGATGGGATATTCCCCGGGTACTTCCGGAGGCGAGGGAAGAGATTCCCGCTCCTTTGCCGACGATCTTTGTATCTCCGCTGTCCACAGGAGTGATACCAGTTGAATGGCAAAGTTTTGTCCTATGTTAAAGAGAGGGAGTGACTAGCCCTGGGAATTATAGACGAGTGAGTCTTAATTCAACGGTGAGCAACTTTACCCATCATGAAGACGGCTTTCATCATGATGGAATCTCACTATTTGGAACATGCAATCTTCTCATTACTACCATCATGGAGGAGGTACAGGTGAATGACGACCCATACTCAGCGTTTCAGGGACCATTTCTTTCCCTCTGCCAACATATTTTTGAATGGCCCATGAACACTACTCGCTATTTCTCATCTGCAAAATGTATATATGTATTTATTGTAAACTATTCTAATTTGTTATGTCTGCAATGTACTTCGGACACAAAATGTACGGTTCATGTCAGTGACAATAATGCTGACCCTCTCTCCGATCGTCTGGATAATATAACATTCAGGTACTAGACACGTTCACTTTGCATTTTCTTTTAAAATGTTTTTTTTATTGAGTTTTCAAATGATTACAGAAAGAAAAAAAAATATCTACCCTTCCCCCCTCCCCTTAACCCCTCACCCCTAACATCCCTATAGAAGAAAAGAAAAATTAAAAAGAAGAAAAAAGAAAGAAAGAAAGAATGCCTGGATCTCGGAATATCCCCACATGCTCCACGGAGTTCATAATAACTTTAGTATACATATTTATTTTTTCCCCAAATAACCAATTATTTTATCTTCGGAACACCTATATATTTATTCCTATCTTTTGTAAATAAGAGCGCCAAATTTTCAAAAATGTTTCATATTTATCTCTTAAATTATAAGTAATTTTTTCAAGTGGAATACAGCTGGAAATTTCATTCTTCCAACGATCTATACTTAAGTATGAATCCGACTTCCAAGTAACTGCAATAGCCTTTTTGGCTACTGCTAGTGCAATTTTTATGAATTCTTTCTGATATTTATTCAATTTGGGTTTCGGTTTTATCCCTTCAACATCAACTAATAAAAATAATATTGGGTTATGCGGAAGTTGTGTTCCAATAATTTGTTCCAGTAAAACTCTGAAATTTGTCCAAAAAGGTTGAATTTTAGAACAAGACCAAGTAGAATGTAAAACAGTACGAATTTCTTGGTTACATCGGAAACACTGATCAGATAAACTTGGGTGTAATTTATTTATTTTTTGTGGTGTAATATATAATTGATGTAAAAAATTATATTGCACTAATCTAAACCGGACATTTATTGTATTTGTCATACTATCAAGACATAGTCTTGACCAATTTGTTTCTTCAATTTTAATATTCAAGTCAATTTCCCATTTTTGTCTTGACTTATGGATTCCTTGTTTAATTGCCTGTTTTTGAAACAAACTATACATACAAGAAATAAATTTTTTAGTTTTACCTTTTTGAATTAAAATTTCTATTTCATTAGATTTCGGCAAAAACATTGTTTGACCCAATTTTTCTCTTAAATAAGCCCTTAATTGAAGTAAAAAAAGAGTGTTGTTTGATATTTTATATTTATTCTTTAATTGATCAAATGACATTAATATACCTCCTTCAAAACAATCTCCTATATATCTAATCCCTTTTTGACACCAATTATACCGTAAAAATGAATATATTCCCTAGATTACAATACTTATTCCAATCACTACCAATACAACTACCCCAGAAGTTTTTTCAAGAGTTAAATAATATGTGAGGAAGTTCGTTTGGAAAGGTAAGATGTCAAGAATATCGTTGGAAAAATTGACATGGAAATTTGACCTAGGAGGGTTACAACTTCCAAATTTTATGAATTATTATAAAGCAAATCAACTTAGATTTATTACATCTTTTTTTTTGATAAAGATAAACCGGCATAGATTAGAATAGAACTAGATAAAATAGGAGAAAATACACCAGAAGATTTTATATATAAATGAGAATCTAAATGGATACGGGAAAAGAAAGAATCTCCTATATTAAAACATTTGAGCGATTTATAGAATAAAATAAATGTTGATGATGAAATAAGGAATTCTTTATTAACAAAGAGATCTTTAATTCAAAATAGAATTATTCCTTTTACAATGGATAATCAATTTTGCATTTTCGTAAGAATTACAAAATCAGCATTGTTCCCAATAATATGTGAAATAGTAAAAATATCCATTGCCAGTACTGAAAGTTCGGAGACGACACGAGTGAATCTGCAGAAGCTTCAAATAAATAAAAACACAAAATGCTGGCAGGACTCAGCAGGCTAGATAGCATCTATGGGAGGAGGTAGTGACTACGTTTCGGGCCGAAACCCTTCATCAGGAGTGAAGTAACACGGGATAGTAAAAGTTCCATAATGACTCCTGATGAAGGGTTTCGGGCCGAAACGTTGTCACTACCTCCTCCCATAGAAGCTGTCTGGCCTGCTGAGTTCTGCCAGCATTTTGTGTTTTTACTGGAGGTTAGGAAATGGTTTGCTAATTAATGATCTGCTTCACGGAGGAAGAGCCTTCCGATTCATTTGAAATTACACTGAATGTTTCAAATCACGTAAAGGCAGCAGAGCGAGCATCAATTACCAAGTTCGATTAGTACAGCCTAATGCATGTAGGGGTTAAACCTTATTTAAAAATGCAAACAATTTAATACTCTACCAAGATGCAAGCGAAGAGTTTCAATTCCTAAAAGAGAGCAGCGATTTAAGTGGAGATGCTTGTAAAATACTATAGTTGTTCTTATAGATTACAAATGGCCTGTTCATACCAACAAATCTTATCTGCCAGCATTAACTGCGTAATGTTAAATAGACAACTTTGGTGAACTTCAAATGTCGATGTAACTTCTCATTCAGAAAGCAATTGTCAACATATAGCAAAGGAAGGTAGGAAATAACCTACTGCATATTTTTTGTTTGTTTTTCACGTAGAAGTAAACCTCACCTGCAGTATTTTGCTTAGCTGAAAAGAGTAAAAAGAAAGTGTAAAATTAAGGTGCTTTCCATGGGATGCAATTTTTCAGACCTGGTCTTTTCAGCATCAAAGTTCAACTTACAGAACGTCAAGAAGCTATGGAAAGAAACGACGCATGATGTTTGAAATAAAAGAAAACATTGATAAAATCAAATTGATTAGAAGTTAAGCAGTCAAACCGTCAGCCAAAGGTAATTTATAGACCATACATGTTCATATTTCTAAACATGACTAGTCATGTTTCTGGTAACTAAGTGTTCGGTAAACATTTTCTTAATTATTAATTATGTGAACACTTTACGTAAGTGACTTCAACAGGGAAATTTACTGTGCTAAGTAATATTTAATCATAAGATCATAAAACAATGTAGTACAGAAGATTTTTCTTACTATACAGGAAATACATGAGTACATTGATAACGCGATTGTTGTCAGTGGCCCATGGCTTCTTTGTCACACTTGCTTTGTCTCCGTCTTGAATGTTTTCCTAATCCATTTGTGCATTGGTTTCTTACTTTTGCAAGTTCCAAATAATGTGCAGTAAATTTATCAGAAAGAACAAATAATGTTTATCGGCTGCGTGGTCAAGCTACCACCCATAGTTATCACAAATGTATGCGTGTGTGTGTGTGTGTGTGTGGGGGGGGGTCGATGCAAATAGTTGTTCAGAAAGAGCGACAGTCGACAAATCAGTGATTTTGAATGATTCAAGGACAGTGGAAGTCAACAAATCAACAGTCTTTGTTCTTCCCATGAGGTCAAATGAAGGGTGGTTGTTATTTTGCTCTACATCCTCCACTTAGTGAACTGAATTAGTTTGGCTTCATCGATATTTTAAAATAGGCACAATTATGCTCCTGGTAATCTGCTGCGCCAGAAATAATTTCAAATTAACAAGTTATGTGTGAGGTGTTTCATGATATAATATAACATGTAGGTTTATGAATGGCGTGTCCTATATCTACTCTGAGTGAAACGAGCTGGCTACTTGTTTGGTCCAGAGTCGATGAGAACAAAGAGGCATAAATTACTGGTTCCCACCTGCGGAAGAAGGACTATAAATGGATGCAGGCTTGGACTAAAGCTAAGAAGAAGATCCTAAAGATCAGCCAGATTACCCGTAGTCAATAACACCGAAGTGTAACATTTGAATTGGTAGGGAATAAATACAAAAACAGATGCTTCAAGTACACTAGCAGTGATAAGACTGTACAGAAACCCAACAATAATATATTTCGGTATTGTATATTAGATTTTAATGGATATTTGTATCTCTTCAAGCACTTGTCCCGTATCGTCACAATCAGCCGCTCTGTTTCTGGGAAGAGGTATCCAACTATGAGCCAGCTGATTTACCCTTCCTTCTCGACATCTACTCTGCTCAGATCGTGGGATGTCCTTCATGGAGGGCCATGCTCTTCTATTGGTTAGCCCTTTCTTCAACGGCTATAATTTCATTATCTTCTGTGTTCCAGGCAACATACTTGTAAACATCCTCTGCACTCTCTCTATAGTATCCACATCCTTCCTATAATGAGGTGACCAGAACTGAATACAGTACATCAAGTGGGGTCTAACTAAGATCCTATATAGGTAAGTTTACAGCTATATAAGAGCTTAGTTAGACACGAAGTACTGTGTTCAGTTTTGGGCACTTCATTACAGGAAGGGTGTGGATACTATAGATAAAGTGCAGAGGAGCTTTACAAGGATGTTGTCTGGATTGGAGAGCATGCCTTATGAGACTAGGTTGTGTGAACTTGGCCTTTTCCTCTTGGAGCGATGGAGGATGAGAGGTGATGTGATAGAGGTATATAAGACGATGAGAGGCATTGATTATGTGTATTGCCAGAAGCGTTTCCCCATAGCTGAAGTGGCTAACACGAGGGGCATCGTCTTAAGGTACTTGGGGGAGGTCAGAGGTGAGTTTTTCACACAGTGGTAGGTGCGTGGAATAAACGACCTACCACTAGAGGAAAAAACGAATACAATAGGATCTTTTAAGAGGCTCTTATATAGGTAAATGGAGCTTAGAAAAGTGAGGGCTATGAGGTAGGGAAATTCTAGGCAGATTCTAGAGTAGGTTACATGGTCGGCACAACATTGTGGGCTGAAGGGTCTGCAGTGTGCTGTAGTTTCTATGTTTCTATGTGATGTGATTTCATTTAAGCTTAGGTGTGTACTTCTTATCCGGAGTGCTTATGATCGCATCGAGTGCTGAATCCTGTTTTCCTTAATGGTAATACATCCTTAGAAGTTTTATCTAACTGTTGCTTAAAAATGTTTGTTTTCCTTCTTCCTTTATCTGTCCTAGGTAATGTTAATGTAATGTACATGGTGGCTTCTAAAATTTGTCATTTTTGTTCTTATTTTTATTTGTAAATTTTCCAGATCGATTTCGGATCAAGATCTTATGCTAGAAGAATAGTTTACTATGTGTCTAACAAACGTGTTTATTGCGTTTGTTATCTATTTACTATTGAGCTTTGAAGTAAATTCTGTTGAATTTTTTCCAGTTATGACACTAAACGATATTTCTTTTTGCAAACTACTTCACAAAGAAAGCTCATCTTATTTCAGTGCACCATTGTGTCAGATTCAGAAGATATGATACTTTGCTCATATCAACTTTACACTTGACGCCAGCGCCCTTGGGTTGACCTTTGGTTTCTCTGTTAGTTCTCCGTCAGCTCAGAGTTCCGTCCTTTTGTCTCCATTTGTTAAACTGCATATAGCAAAATAAGGCACATGCCACAATTTCGTTCGTCTTAGTTTCTACTTTCCAACAGTCATTTTACTTTCAAAGGAAATAAACACGGTCAACCACAAAGTCATGCCATTGTCATTTGAAACAAAATATAGTATTCGTACCAGTACTTCGTTGACATTCTTCGAGTTCTAAAATGAAACAAATTTCTAGTTGTATAATTTAAATTGAAAGATCCTAAATCACCTTTTGAAATTTTGACTACTGTGGAACTTTTTAATGACCGAAAGAAATGCAATATATTTATACATTTCTTACTGACATTGCCTAGTTAACCGTGCATCGCACTGCGATATTCTTCCCATCTTTTATGTGCAGGTTTAGTGGTCAGCCACCTTTCAGTTTTCAAGTTTTTGTTATCCTTTTCTAACTGAGATATATCAAATATGTATGCCCTTTAATAACTAACGCCTTGCTTATCATAAAAGATCTCACAAATTTCCGGCTCTTACCTTGAACTGTTTGTTGCAACTTCTCTTCTGTCATTAAACAATGGTAATGTAAAAAATATATATTATTCTGAAAAAAAAATCAGTGGGATTGTTGGCGGCGGCTCGAAACTCTGATGACAATGTATTTAGAAATCAATTAATTTCTTACAAATATAAGGGCTCTCTTCGCATTTCTTCCTTGATCTGTTTTTGATATATACCATCTGTCTCGTTTTGATTTTTTTTAGATATACAACTTGCGCCTTTGTTTAAAGCTGACCAGAAATTACATGAGCTTAAATCAGTTAAATTAGATGTGCACGGCCAACATCCTTAAAATGCCATAGGTAAATATAACCGTAAAATTTGTGGTGTGTTTTTATACTTCAGTTTCAATGGAATGATGTTACGGAATCAAAAAAATCATATAGCTAGAAATAAGTCTTTTAGTTCCATTTAAATTTGCCGATCATCAAACCCTGATCTTACTTACTTCAGCATACAGTATTTATAGAAACAAAGAAAACCTATAGCACAGTACAGGCTATTCGGCCCACGGTGATGTACAGATCATGTACTTACTTTAGAATTTACCCAGGGTCACACATAGCCCTCTATTTTTCTAAGATCCATGTAGCTATCCAGTTATAAAGGAGATTTAAAAGACCCTAAAAGACCCTATTCTATCGGACTCTACCACCCTCGCCGGCAGCTCATTCCACGCACTCACCACTCTGCGTAAAAAAAAAACTTACCCCCGCATCTCCACTGTGCTTGCTTCCAAGCACCTTAAAACTGTGCCCTCTCGTGATAGCCATTTCATCCCTGGGAAAAAGCCTCCATCTATCCACACGATCAACGCCTACCATTATCTGATACACCTCTATCAGGTCACCTTTCATCCTCCATTGATCCAAGCAGAAGGACCAAGTTCACTCAACCTATTCTCATAGGGCATGCTCCCTAATCCAGGCAGCATCCTCATAAATCTCCTTTATACCCTTTCTATAGTTTCCATATAATTCCTGTAATGAGGTGACCAGAACTGAACACAGTACTCCAGTAGGGATCTGATCAGGCTCCCATATAGCTGCAACATTATCTCCCAGCTCTTAAACGCAATCCCTCGGTCGATGAAGGCCAATTCACTATATAATTTCTTAACCACACAGTCAACCTGCACAGTAGATTTGAGTGTCCTACGCACTGGGACCCCAAGATCCCTCTGATCCTTCACACTACCAAGAGTCTTATCATTAATACTACAAACCGTTTGTATATTCTGCCATCATATTTGACCTACCAAAATGAACCAACTCACACTTATCTGCCACCTCCCAGCGCAGTTTTGCATTCTATCAATGTCCCGCTGTAAGCTCTGACAGCCCTCTACACTATCCGCAACACCTCCAACCTTTGTGTCATCAGCAAATCTTCTAACTCATCCCTCCACTTCCTCATCGGGATCTTTTATAAAAATCACGAAGAGAAAGGGTTCCATAACAGATCCCTTAGGCACACTACTGGTCACCTACCTTCATTCAAAATATAACCCGTCTACAACCACTCTTTCCCTTCTGTGGGCAAGCCAATTCTGGATCCAGAAAGCATAGTCCCCTTGGATCCCATGCCTCCTTATCTTCTCAATATGCCTTGTATGGGGTGCCTTATCAAATGCCTGGCTGCAATCCATATACACTACACGTACTGTTCTGCCTTCATCAAGGTGTTTAGTTACATCCTCAAAAAATTCAATCAGGCTCGTAAGGTACGACCTGCCTTTCACAAAGCAATGCTGACTGTTCCTAATTATAACATGCCTCTCCAAATGTTCATAAATCCTGCCTCTCAGCTACTGAAATAAGACTCACTGGACTATAATTTCCTGGGCTATCTCTAATCCCTTTCTTGAATAAGGGTACAACTTCTGCAACCCTCCAATCCTGGGGAACCTCTCCTTTCCCCATAGATGATGCAAAAGGCGTTGTCAGATGCTCAGCAATCTCCCTACTCTTCTCCCACAGTTGCCCAGGGGTATATCTTGTCCGGTCCCGGCGACTTAACCAACTTAATGGTTTCCCAAAGCTCAGCACATCTTCTTTCTTAATATCTATATGTTCAAGCTTTTCAGTCCGCTGTATGTCTTCCCTACTATCGCCAAGGTCCTTTTCCGTAGTGAACACTGAAGCAAAGTGTTCATTATGAACTTCCGATATCTCCTCCAGATCCAGACACATCTTTCGACTATCGTACGTGATTGGTCCTATTGTCCCACATCTTATCCTCTTGCTCTTCACATACTTGTAGAATGCTTTGGGGCTGTGCTTAATCCTGCTTACCAAGGCCTTCTCATGGCCCCTTCTGGATCTCCTAATTTTATTTCAAAGCTCCTTTCTGCTAGCCTTGTAATTTTCAGGATTTCTATCATTATCTAGTGTTTTGAACCTTCCGTAAGCTTTTTTTTTCCTTCTTGACTAGAATTACAACAGCCTTTATACACCACGGTTCCTGCACCCTATCATCGTTTCCCTGCCTCATTGGAATGTACTTATGCAGAACTCCACGTAAATATCCCCTGAGCGTTTGCCTCATTTCTACCGTACAGTTCCTTGAGAACATCTGTTCCCAATTTATACTTCCAAGTTCCTGCCTGATAGCTTGATATTTCCCCTTATTCCAATTAAACGCTTACCTATCTTGTCTGTTCCTTTCCCTTTCCAACGCTATGGTAAATGAGATAGAATTATGATCACTATCCCCAAAATGCTCTCCCATTGACAGACTTGACAGCTGACGAGGTCCAGTTCCTAATACCATATCAAGTGCAGCCTCACCTCTTGTAGGCTTATCTACATATTGTGTCGGGTACTCCACCCCATCTATATCCCTTGCTGTAGGATGATGCCAATCAATATTTGGGAAATTAAAATCTTAGACCGCGACAACTCTGTTATTTATACACTTGTAATTTGTCTCCCTATCTGCTCCTCGATGTCCCTTCTACTATTGGGAGATCTATAAAAACACCCACTAAAGTTGTTGACCTCTTCCTGTTCCTACATTCTACCCACGGAGACTCCACCCCTCCATGAATTCCTCCTTTTCTGCAACCATGACACTCTCTGTGATCAGCAGTGCCACGTCCCCACCTCTTTTACCTCCCTCCCTGTCTTTTCTGAACCATCTAAAGCCTGGCACTCTTAAGTAACCATTTCTGCCCTTGAACCATCCAAGTTCCAGTAATGGCCACAACATCTTAGCTCCTAGAATACGTACACAGCGCTGGAAGAAAATCAGGAAGACCATTCCTGATGAAGGCTCTCGGCCCGAAACGTTGGCTACTCTTTTCTCACGGATGCTGCCTGACCTGTTGTGTTCTTCCAGCGTTGTGTACGTATTCTTTGATCCATAGCATCTGCAGTTGTATTTTTGTATCTTAGCTCCTACTGACCCACGATCTAAGCTCATCCGCTTTTCACTATAACTCAAATAAATAATTTCTAAAATTGAGTTAATAACAATCTAATATGAATATATAGATATCTTTTAGTACCTGCACTTTGTAAACTGTCTTTCATTTTGTCTAATTCTGGAAATAAACGCGTTAATTATTTGATGATTCCTCCTTAAAGCTACTTTAATATCGCATATATTTTCACGAGGGGACTAAGTGTTTTATTGCATTTTTAATAGTTTGCTTTGTAGATAACTCCTTATATTGTCCTTTATGAAGCTCTTCCAAAAAATGACTCGAAATGGAGGATGAAATTGTTAGATCTAAAAACTAGTGTATTATGTTTGAACAAGGGAGACTACAACGCGATGAGGGAGGAGTTGGCTAATGTGGATTGGGAGCACAGACTATTTGGGAGGACTGTTGAGGAACAGTGGAATACTTTCAAAAAGATTTTTCACAGTGCTGAAGAAAAGGTATATTCCAGTCAAAAAATAAGGACAGTAAGTGTGGGGAGAGCCAGCCTTGGATAACTAAAGAAATAAAAGATAGTATCAAATTAAGAGCTCATGAGGACAAAGTCGCAAAGAGTAGTGGGAGACTGGAGGATTGGGAGAACTTTAAAAAGCAACAGAGAACAACTAAGCAAGAAATAAGGAAATGAAATAGAGTATGAAAGTAAATTAGCACAAAATAGAAAAACAGATAGCAAAACGTTTTATAAATATATGAAGCGGAATAGGGTGGCTAAAGTCAGCATAGGTCCCTTGGAAGACGTGAAGGGGAAATTGATACTGGGTGATAAGGAAATGGCTGAGACATTGAACGACTATTTTCTGTTGATCCTCATGGTGGAGAACACGTCTAATATGCCAAAGAAGGATTTTATTGACGAAATGGGAGGTGAGGACGTCGATAAAGTCACTGCTACTAAAGGGATAGAGCTGAGCAAACTAGAGGGCCTGAAGGTAGATAGGTCCCCTGATCCTGATTGGATGCATCTCAGGGTGTTGAAGGAATTGGCGGAGGTTATAGTAGACGCGTTGGTAATCTTTTACCAAAATTCCCTAGACTCTGGGCAGGTCCCGGTGGAATGGAAGACAGCAAATGTCACGCCACTTGTTAAAAAAAGATGTAGTCAAAAAACGGGCAACTATAGGCCAGTTAGCTTAACATCTGTAGTCGGGAAAATGCAACAGTCTGTCAGAAAGGAAGAAATAGAGAAACATTTAGGAAGAAGTGGTTCCATTCGACAGACGCAGCATTGATTCATAAACGGCAGGTCCACTTTGATAAATTTACTGGAGTTATTTGAGGACTTAATAAGTGTAGTGGTAGAGGGGAACTGGTGGATGTTGTATACTTGGATTTCCAGAAGGCGTTCGATAATGTGCCACACAAGAGACTCATAAATCAGATACGGGTGCATGGAGTAGGAGGAAGTGTATTGGCACGGATAGTGGATTGGTTAACGAACAGAAGGCAGAGAGTTGGTATAGATGTGTGTTTCTTGGGTTGGCAGTCATCTGGTGAGCGGGGTGCCACATGGGCCGGAGCTGGGCCCGCAACTTTTTACCATTTACATTGATGATTTGGAAGAGGGGGCTGAGAGTAGCGTAGCAAATTTTGCAGATGACACTAAACTGAGTGGAAAAGAAAATTGTACAGAGGATGTGGAGAGTCTGCAGGGGGATATAGATAGGTTAAGTAACTGGGCCAAGGTCTGGCAGATGGAATACAACGTTGGTAAATGCGAGGTCATTCACTTTAGAAGGAATAATAGAAAAGCAGATTATTATTTAAATGGTGAAAGATTGCAGCATTCTGTTGTGCAAAAGGGATTTGGGAGTGCTTGTTCATGAATTGCAAAAGGTTGGCTTGCAGGTACAACAGGTTATTAAGAAGCGAAACGGAATGTTGGACTTTATTGCTGGAGGGATTAATTTCAAGAGCAGGGAGGTCATGCTGCAGCTATACAGGGCACTGGTGAGGCCGCACCTGGAGTACTGTGTGCAGTTCTGCTCTCCATACTTGAGAAAGGATATACTGGCTTTGGAGACAGTGCAGAGGAGGTTCACCAGGCTAATTCCAGGGATGAAAGGGTTAACCTATGAGGAGAGATTGAGTCGCCTGGGACTATACGCTCTGGAATTCAGAAGAATGAGAGGGGATCTTATAGACATACAGTCTTTTGAAACAGGTAGATGAGATAGATGTAGGAAAATTGCTTCCATTCTTCGGTGAAACTAGAAGGAGAGGACATTGCCTTGAGTTTCAGGGGAGAAGATTTAGGATGGGAGATGAGCAGAACCTACTTTTCCCAGACAGTGTTGAATCTGAGGAATTCTCTGCCCAGGGAAACAGTTGAGGCTTCCTCACTAAATATAGTTAAGAAGCAGTTAGATAGGTTTTTACATAGTAAGGGAATTAAGGGTTATCGGGAAAAGGCAGGGAGGTGGAGCCGAGTTTACGGACAGATCAGCCATGATCTTATTGAATGGTGGTGCAGGCTGATAGGTCGGATGGCCTACTCCTACTCCTATTTCTTGTGTTCTTATGTTATGTTCTTAAATTATTCACTGTCGAAATGCTACTCTAATTTCAGAGAAAAGCAACGGGAAAACAAGTATGTACTGTACAAAACGTTTTGTTTCATTATTGGACATTGTACACTTTTATATACTCTCGGTTTCAAAGTTGGAAAGGTACTGTGGTCTTAGAAACTTGGAGTGCTTTCCTCTGCAGAATGTAACGCCGGGTATTACCACTAAAAGCGCACAGTTTAAATAAACAGACAATTAACAAAACGCATTTAAATAAACTTTACAATTCCTAGTTTCTAAATTTGACATCAACGTTATCCCAAGGTTGACGTTCTCCCGAAGGTAAAATTTCCATATATTGCCTTTTCTGCTCTGTTGCTATCTGGATCTTCAGTAATTCAATCCCCAACACTAACAATGCTGAAACTGACTCCTTACTTCAAATACTGAAGACGTACTTGAGGAAGGAAACAGATGAACCATTCTTTCAGAAAAAATATAATTCATGACGAAGAACAAAATGGTGGTCATGTGTGAGATGTTCATTGCTCCTTTCTCATCCGAAAAGAAGAGAAGAATTTGACAGCACCATTGTTTTGATAAATGAGTAACATGCCAAGTGAAATTTAGCAGCTTAAGTATATCTCGCGACGAGAAGACATGAATACTCAAAGGAAATAGACTATACTGTTGGCGTACCTGCAGTTTTCAATGCAAGGGCATTTTCTTTCCATTTAAAAATAAACAGAATGATAAAATGAGTAGTTAGTATATTACGAACTTCCTTCTCGAATCGAATCCTATAAAACTATTTGCAATTATAGGGTAAAGGCGCTAAACTGAAGTCTGTTTGATACATTCTTCTTCGAAATAAGTAAATGAATGTCATCAAATAAAATGGCTTTTGAGAATATTAAACATAACCATTCAATGTAATTTCACGTAAAACCTCTGAGATCGATGCATTGACTTTTCGTTATGGACTTGCATTTACAGCAAAAATATGCCTGCTACAGCTGCGACTTGCAAAAGGTTCACAAGCAAGAAAATTGCCGGATCATATTTCTGTCTAGTGGTTATATTAATTTACTTTATGGGTCCCATTTTGGCGGATGAGCTGTCTTGCAACTCCCGTGAAGTAAACTACAGGTGGCACTCGTAGGGTGGGTAACTGACGCTGGTGCGACTTCCTCTGCTGAGCCACGGGCTCACCATTGAGAGGAATGAAGAAAGCAAAACATCATAGTCTCCATCATAGTCTCCTCTTTTGGAAGAGGACAGCGAGGCTTGAGAGGAAGTGCGGCGGCGGCCATTTTCAAATTGTCCAATTGCTTCTCAGATCGGAGTTCTGAGAGGCGGGACTGCGCAGGCGCGTGAAGGAGGCCCGGGAAGGAGGGAAGATATATAAAGGAGATACTGAGTGAGGTAGTTCTCTTTTGGAAGAGGACAGCGAGGCTTGAGAGGAAGTGCGGTGGCGGCCATTTTCAAATTGTCCAATTGCTTCTCAGATAGGAGTTCTGAGAGGCGGGACTGCGCAGGCGCGTGAAGGAGGCCCGGGAAGGAGGGAAGATATATAAAGAACGCCGCCTTAAGAAGCGGGCAGCTTCGTTTGCGGGCAGCGGAGTGAGCCGGGCGCAGAGTGTAGGGCTTGGGCTCAGAGGGCTTAGGCGGAAGAGGGCACAGTAGGCTTATCTTTTAGTTCTTGTATTTTCAGTTATTTGGGAGGTATGAGTGTGAGGGCAGCTTGTTGTTCTCGGTGTCGGATGTGGGAGATCCTGGAGTCTCCGAGCCTCCCGGACGTCCACATCTGCGCCAGGTGCGCCGAACTGCAGCTCCTGAGGGACCGAGTTAGGGAACTGGAGCTGCAGCTCGATGACCTTCACCTGGTCAGGGAGAGTGAGGAGGTGATAGAGAGGAGTTACAGGCAGGTGGTCACTCCGGGATCACGGGAGGCAGATAGGTGGGTTACAGTCAGGAAGGGGAAGAGGCAGGTACTAGAGAGTACCCCAGTGGCTGTACCCCTTGACAATAAGTACTCATGTTTGAGTACTGTTGGGGGGGACAGCCTACCTGGTGGGAGTGACAGTGGCCGAGCCTCCGGCACAGAGGACGGCCCTGTAGCTCAGAAGGGTAGGGTTAGAAGAAAGAGGTCCATAGTAATAGGGGACTCAATAGTCAGGGGCTCAGACAGGCGTTTCTGTGGAGGTGACCGGTAGTCCCGGATGGTAATTTGCCTCCCTGGTGCCAGAGTTCGGGACGTTTCTGATCGCGTCCAAGATATCCTGAAGTGGGAGGGTGAAGAGCCAGAGGTCGTGGTACATGTAGGTACCAATGACATAGGAAGGAAAGGGGAAGAGGTCCTGAAACGAGAGTATAGGGAGTTAGGAAGGCAGTTAAGAAGAAGGACGGCAAAGGTAGTAATCTCGGGATTACTGCCTGTGCCACGCGACAGTGAGAGTAGGAATAGAATTAGGTGGAGGATGAATGCGTGGCTGTGGGATTGGAGCAGGGGGCAGGGATTCAAGTTTCTGGATCATTGGGACCTCTTCTGGGGCAGGAGTGACCTGTTCAAGAAGGACGGGTTACACTTGAATCGTGGGGGGACCAATATCGTAGCGGGGAGGTTTGCTAGGGCTACAGGGCGGACTTTAAACCAGTAAGATGGGGGGGGGGGGCGGGAGACTATTTGAGGAGACTATGGGAGAGGAGGTTAGTTCACCAGTGGAGCAAGTAAATAGACAGTGTGTGAGGGAGGAAAGGCAGGTGATGGAGAAGGGATGCGCTCAGCCCGAAGATGTAGGGGAGAAGAAAGAAAAGGATAATAAATTTGAATGCATAGTTAGGGATGGAAAGAGAGGAGGAGATGGAGAGAATCTTAAATGTATCTATTTTAATGCTAGGAGCATTGTAAGAAAGGTGGATGAGCTTAAATCGTGGATTGATACCTGGAATTATGATGTTGTAGCTATTAGTGAAACATGGTTGCAGGAAGGGTGTGATTGGCAACTAAATATTCCTGGATTTAGTTGCTTCAGGCGTGATAGAGTAGGAGGGGCCAGAGGAGGAGGTGTTGCATTGCTTGTCCGAGAAAATCTTATGGCGGTGCTTTGGAAGGATAGATTGGAGAGCTCCTCTAGGGAGGCCATTTGGGTGGAATTGAAGAATGGGAAAGGTGCAGTAACACTGATAGGAGTGTATTATAGGCCACCTAATGGGGCGCGTGAGTTGGAAGAGCAAATGTGTAAGGAGAAAGCAGATATTTGTAGTAAACACAAGGTGGTGATTGTGGGAGATTTTAATTTTCCACACGTAGACTGGGAAGCTCATTCTGTAAAAGGGCTGGATGGTTTAGAGTTTGTGAAATGTGTGCAGGATAGTTTTTTGCAACAATACATAGAAGTACCGACTAGAGATGGGGCAGTGTTGGATCTCCTGTTAGGGAATGCGATAGGTCAGCTGACAGATGTATGTGTTGGGGAGCACTTCGGGTCCAGTGATCACAATAGCATTAGCTTCAATATAATTATGGAGAAGGACAGGACTGGACCTAGAGTTGAGATTTTTGATTGGAGAAAGGCTAACTTTGAAGGGATGCGAAGGGATTTAGAGAGAGTGGATTGGGTCAAGTTGTTTTATGGGAAGGATGTAATAGAGAAATGGAGGTCATTTAAGGGTGAAATTATGCGGGTACAGAATCTTTATGTTCCTGTTAGGGTGAAAGGAAAGGTTAAAGGTTTGAGAGCACCATGGTTTTCAAGGGATAT
This sequence comes from Hypanus sabinus, assembly GCF_030144855.1. Taxonomy (NCBI): domain Eukaryota; kingdom Metazoa; phylum Chordata; class Chondrichthyes; order Myliobatiformes; family Dasyatidae; genus Hypanus; species Hypanus sabinus. Next base: position 166,588,681 of record NC_082710.1, on the reverse strand, counting down.
TAGAAATTTGGTTCAGAAAAAGAGGGATGTCTACAATAGATATAGGCAGCATGGAGTAAAGGAATTGCTCGAGGAATATAAAGAATGTAAAAGGAATCTTAAGAAAGAGATTAGAAAAGCTAAAAGAAGATACGAGGTTGGTTTGGCAAATAAGGTGAAAGTAAATCCGAAAGGTTTCTACAGTTATATTAAAAGCAAGAGGATAGTGAGGGATAAAATTGGCCCCTTAGAGAATCAGAGTGGTCAGCTATGAGTGGAACCGAAGAGATTTTGAATGATTTCTTCTCTTCAGTATTCACTAAGGAGAAGGATATTGAATTGTGTAAGGTGTGGGAAACAAGTAAGGAAGTTATGGAACCTATGACAATTAAAGAGGTGGAGGTACTGGTGCTTTTAAGAAATTTAAAAGTGGATAAATCTCCGGGTCCTGACAGGATATTCCCCAGGACCTTGAGGGAAGTTTGTGTAGAAATAGCAGGAGCTCTAACGGAGATCTTTAATATGTCATTAGAAACGGGGATTGTGCCGGAGGATTGGCGTATTGCTCATGTGGTTCCATTGTTTAAAAAGGGTTCTAGAAGGAAGCCTAGCAATTATAGACCTATCAGTTTGACATCAGTGGTGGGTAAATTAATGGAAAGTATTCTTAGAGATAGTATTTATAATTATCTGGATAGACGGGATCTGATTAGAAGTAGCCAGCATGGATTTGTGCGTGGAAGGTCATGTTTGACAAACCTTATTGAATTTTTTGAAGAAGTTACGAGGAATGTTGACGAGGGTAAGACAGAGGATGTAGTCTATATGGACTTCAGCAAAGCCTTTCTCAAAGTTCCACATGGAAGGTTAGTTAAGAAGGTTCAGTTGTTAGGTATTAATGCTGGAGTAATAAAATGGATTCAACAGTGGCTAGATGGGAGATGCCAGAGAGTAGTGGTGGATAATTGTTTATCGGGATGGAGGCCGGTGACTAGCGGGGTGCCTCAGGGATCTGTTTTGGGCACAATGTTGTTTGTAATATACATAAATGATCTGGATGACCGGGTGGTAAATTGGATTTGTAAGTATGCCGATGATACTAAGGTAGGAGGTGTTGTGGATAATGAGGTGGATTTTCAAAGCTTGCAGGGAGATTTATGCCGGTTAGAAGAATGGGCTGAACGTTGGCAGATGGAGTTTAATGCTGAGAAGTGTGAGGTTCTACATTTTGGCAGGAATAATCCAAATAGAACATACAGAGTAAATGGTAGGGCATTGAGGAATGCAGAGGAACAGAGAGATCTAGGAATAACTGTGCATAGTTCCCTGAAAGTGGAGTCTCATGTAGATAGGGTGGTGAAGAGGGCTTTTGGAACGCTGGTCTTTATAAATCAAAGCATTGAGTGCAGAAGTTGGGATGTAATGCTGAAGTTGTACAAGGCATTGATAAGGCCAGATTTGGAATATTGTGTGCAGTTCTGGTCACCGAATTATAGGAAAGATATCAATAAATTAGAGAGAGTGCAGAGACGATTTACTAGGATGTTACCTGGGTTTCAGCAATTAAGTTACAGAGAAAGGTTGAACAAGTTAGGTCTCTATTCATTGGAGCGTAGAAGGTTGAGGGGGGATTTGATCGAGGTAATTAAAATTTTGAGAGGGATAGATAGAGTTGACGTGAACAGGCTGTTTCCATTGAGAGTAGGGGAGATTCAAACTAGAGGACATGATTTGAGAGTTAGGGGGCAGAAGTTTAAGGGAAACACGAGGGGGTATTTCTTTACTCAAAGAGTGATAGCTGTGTGGAATGAGCTCCCTGTAGAAATAGTAGAGGCCAGTTCAGTTGTGTCATTTAAGGTAAAATTGGATAGGTATATGGACAGGAAAGGAGTGGAGGGTTATGGGCTGAGTGCGGGTAGGTGCGGACTAGGTGAGATTAAGGGTTCGGCACGGACTAGGAGGGCCAAGATGGCCTGTTTCCGTGCTGTGATTGTTATATGGTTATATGTTATATCATCTTTGATGGGGGAGATCGCCGTTAGAGTTGGAGTCATTTACTTGTGGACTAAATGCACCAGGTTTAAAAAGCGACTTGACTCTATCGGGACTTGTCTGCGAGTTATTGCTTGGATTATGCGTAATTTAGTGAGGGCCAATAAAAAAGAATCGAGGTGTAAGCGATCGGCCACTGTGGTATCCGCCGTTTTGGAGTGGGGCAATATTAGAATGGTCGGGTTTTGGCTCCAGTGAGAACAACAGAGGTTTTGAATTTAGTCAAGAAGAAAAAGGAAAAATATGTAAAGCTGCGGAATTTTGGAGCAAACGAAGCACATGAAGATTAAAAAGAAACTAGAAAAGAAATCACAAAATGAATAGGTCGATAGGTTACCTGGACCAGATGGAGTGCACCCCAGAGTTCTGAAAGAGGTGGCTGAAGAGACTTTGGAGGCGTTCACAATGATCCTTAAAGAATCACTGGATTGTCAAATGGTTCCGGAAGACTGGAAATAGCATATGGCACTCCACTTTTCAAGAAAGGAAGGAGGCAAAACAAAGGAAACTATAGGCCAGTTAGTCTGAACTAAGTGATTGGGAAGATGCTGCAGTCGTTTGTTAAGGATGGGGTCTCAGGGTACTTGGAATCACATGATAAAATAGGATGTAGTCAGCATGGTTTCCTGAAGGGAAAATCTTGCTTGACTAATCTGTTGGATTACTTTGAAGAAGTAACAAGCGCGACAGATAAAGGGGAATGACTTGATGTTGTGTACTTGTCAAGGTTCTACACATGAGTCTGCTTAATAAGCTACGAACCCATGGTATTACAGAAAAGAGTCCAGCTTATATGGATAAAGCAGTGGCTGATTGGGAGGAAGCTAAGAGTGAGAATGAAGATAGAAGGGACCTTTTTCTGGCTGGCTGCCGGCGACTAGTGATGTCCCACAGTGGTCTGTGTTGGGAACCGTTGGGTTTTACGTTATCTGTCAATAATTTGGAGCATGGAATTGATGGCTTTGTTTCAAAGTTTGCAGGCGATATGAGATAAGTGGAGAGGAAAGTAGTTTTGAAGATACAGAGGATCTGAGATAAAGAGGAAACAGAAAGATTTAGACAGATTAGGAGAATGGGCAATAAAATGATACTGAAATACTATTGGGAAGTGTACCGTCATGCACTTCGGTAGAAGAAGTGAAAAGATATGCTATTTTCTAAATGGAGAGAATAACTGCAAAAATTGAGGTGCAAAGGGACTTGATAGTTCTTATGCATGATTCATTAAAGATTTAACCTGTAGGTTGAGTATGTGGCGATGAATGCAAATGCAAGTTTAACATTCATCTGAAGAGGACTAGAATATAAAAGCAGGGATGTAACATTGAGACTTTATAAAACACTGTTGAGGCCAGACCTGGGCTTTTGTGAGCACGTGAGCAGGTTTGGGCCCCTAACTCAGAAAGAATGCGGCCAAACCGGAGAGGATTCAAAGGAGGTTCAGGAAAATGAATCCAGGATTCCAGGAAATATCAGGATAGCGAGTAGTCGTTTCAGAACAGAGAAGTGGAGGAATATCTTTAGGCACAGAGAGTTCATTCTGCGGAATTCTTTGTCACAGGCTGCTGTGGAGGGCAAATATTTATATATATTTAAGACAAAGGTTGATTAGTCGGGGATGAAGGGATACGAGGAGATGACAGGAGATAGGGCCTGAGAGGAAAATGAATAGCCATGACGAAATGGCGGAGCAGACGCGATGGGCCAAGTGGCTGAATTATGTTCGTGTACCTTATATGGAATTCAGAAACCAGGTTGAGCCTTAAAAAGTCCTTGGCAAGTAATGTTACTGCGAATCGCAAAGCATTCTTTGCATACATCAAGAGCAAGAGGATAAGTAGAGGGAAGGAGTGACCACTCGAGGTTAAAGGGGAGTGTGGGGGGTGGATATTTGCTTTTATGTGGAGAATATGAGTTACGTACTGAATGAGTACTTTGCTTCAGCATTTCCCAAGAATAAAAAAGGATATGGAGGACGGGAGCTAAAGTGCTGAGTGTATAAATATGTTAGGGCATTTAGAGGCCAACAATGAGGAAGGTTTGGGCTTCCTAATATGCATGAAGATGGCTAAGCCCTTAGAGACTGATTGGACTTACCCGTGCTATTGCAGGTGACAAGAGGCGAGATTTCTGAGCCCTTGACCTCTCTAGCCACAAGCGAGTTCCCAGAGCACTGGCGAGTGCCTAATGTTCTACCTCTATTTAAGAAGGGAACAAGGGAAAATAGCAGGAACTATTGCCTAATGAGTATCACGGCACTTGTCAGGAAATTATTGGATAAAGTTCTTATGGATCCGATGTATGAGACATTTACGAGACGATTGGATAAGGACGAATATAAGGAAGTTGGAGGTTAATGGATATGGTGTAGGTCAGAGAGTTTAGTGTTTGGATGTTTCCGATTTGCCTTTTAGATGGTTCGATACAACATCGTGGACTGAGTGGCCTACTTCTGTGCTGACTGTCCCATGTTCTTTGTTCTAAGGGTGCTGGATCGTTTTAACTCATTTAGTTGATTGTAGAATTTAACCTTAAGAAGGAAATGCCAAAGGTATACCGAGTATTTCGCGGCAGCCTGAGCAAAAACGTCAAATAAAAATAATTTACGAACAAATGGAGCTGCCATTGTTGGAGCGGCCATTGTGTGGGTGGACCAGCGTCTGAGTGGGCAGGCCTTGGCTCATTAAACATTGGCGAGGACGGGCTTAGGCATGGTTCGTATCAAGTAAGTTTTTGCATTATTCAGTTTTCGTTTGTTAGTACTTAGTTAGACAAGTGAAGATAGCTCCAGACGCTGTACTGCATAGTTAACTATATCTGCACCAGGTGCACCAAGCGACACAACATTAGAGAACGTGTTAAGGAACCGGAGCTGCAGCTCGAAAGCTTTTAGCTTCTACGAGAAATTCAGCATGTGCTAGATATGTGCGACAAAGAGGTAGTCACTCTGAAGTTGAAGGAGGTAGGTACTTAGATAGCTGTTAGTAAAGGGAAAGGAAATGTACAGACAGTGCAGAGTACCAATGTGGCCGTTTATCTCAATAGTACACTGCTTTGTATACTGTTGTGGGGGCGGTTGAGAGAGGATCTACCAGGAGTAAGCCGCAGCGTCCGAGTGTCTGGCACTGTGGCTCAGAGGCAAGTGGGGGGGGGGGTGGGGTTGCTGGTGGGGAGAAAATAGCTACAGTTGTGATGGTAGATTCTTCTGTGAGAGAAGCAGACACGACATTCTGTGACGTGATAGAAACACACAGATGTTATGTTGCCTTCCATTTGCCAAGTTCAGGGGTTTCTTGGATCGGGTCAGCGGCATTCAAAATGGGGTGGTGTTCAGCCAGAAGTATTCATACATGTTGGTATGAATGGCATAAGTAGGAATAGGGAGATGGTCCTTATGAGGGAATTTAGGGAGCTGTGGAGAAAACTGAACAGAAGGACTTTCAGGATAGTAATCCCTCTATTGCAGACCGTTCCACACGACAGCGAAGGTACGAACGTGGCGATTTGGCAGATTTGTCATGACTGAGTTTTCTGGATCATTGGGCTAAGCCCTGAGGAAAGTTTGACCTGTACAAAAGAAGCAGGTTAAAATTGAACTCGAGGAGAAAGAATATCAGAAATGTAGTGCAAGGGACAATGGGAAATAAATAATCCGTCAATTATAATTATTTACCTGTTTCTTGTTGATTTAGATAAAGCGTGTTCAGTTCTAAAATTAAGGTACGGTTAGTCTGTTACATTAGATATAAGCAAACGCTCGAGAAATATTACACGATGAAAAAACAAACCCAACGCTATAAAAATTCTGATTAGACCAGTTTGCATCCGTGGAAAGAGAAACTGATTTGGTGATCAATTTTAAGCTCCCTTCTTCAGAACTTGCAAAGAGAGTCTTTTGCTGAATCCAGAGGCCACTGCGGGAAATCTTAATGAGGAAATTAAGTGTGTACGTGTTATGTGTGTTCAAAGTAGATGAATAACGTTAGAGAAGGAAAGAGAGAAAAATGTACTGTTTTTCTCTTTCTAATTTCTCAAGGAATGACATCACTTTCTCGACTTTCAGGAATTTCTGCTTGACGTGTTGCCTTTTTTAGTCGTTTCTGTTTTATTTCAGAATGCAATCAAATACATTTTCTTGCAGTAAATTAGAACTGCGCATTAAATGTGCGAAAACTTCAGAAAAGTACCATTCTTCTTGGCAAGCAATTCCTGCTCTGAAAAACATAATCGTATAACAGATTGGATAAAAATCTTAAAAGCGTATTTTATACAGAACGCATTTCGGCTCCAGCAGAAATAGTTAACAACATTAGTGTTTAATGCAAATCAAATTTCATGAAAGGACTCCGTGTAAACTTTGTGTGTTCAATTTGCAACGCAATTTATTCGTCATGAAGATAGTTATGTGGAAATTAGAATCCTACCGCCTATGCTATCGAAAAAGAAGCCAATGAACCTGACTGCCAAATGAGAGTGTTCTCAGTTTCAAATATGAATAAATTATTTATACATAATTGCATCCCACAATCTTCTATAACACCTATTTTATGAACTTATTATTGAAGTTATAACATAGACTCGTCTCTGTAAAGGTTGATAATATTCCCATTTCATATTCATGGGGATTTTAATCACATTTTAGGAGATACAAACTCCCATTTCGTTAAGGCTATCTGTTTCTTACTTTTCGGATAAGAATATCTAAAGGATTGTATCTGTTCCACATTTGTTCATTTGTTGGTCTGTAATTTTTCCTGAAAGGAACAATGAGATCAGCTGCAGATTTTAAAACACTAGAAAGTTTCGCTTTCATTTAATTCATTTAATGCTATAATTTTCGTAATTAATGTAGTGAATATTCAAGGCATCGCCTCAATCGCAAGTAAAATCTGTCCCAAGTTCGTGAATCGAGATTTTTTGTCAATGTGGTCTCACGAGAGAGTTATTTAGGTGAAAGACGCAGTCTTCTTGCTGTGAGGGCAAACATACCACCTGTATTCCCATTTGCTGATTGCCCATTCGTATTAAACTGCAGTAATTCGTGTGCCAGGGTACTTAGGATCGATTCAACATGAAAACTGTTGAAAGCAGTCTGTGAAAAATTTCACGTTAAGTGCCATAACAATTGGAGATGAAACCTTAAACTAAACACTTTTTCAAGGATATACGTTGCTGGCCTTGCATTGTGCACCAACGATTTACGGACGGCCCTGTGACCTAATTCTAGGCACAAGCATCGTCTTATGAGATTTCAAAGACAACTGCAATAAAGCATGTAATGTGAGTCATTAATTTTTCATGATCAAAATTCTTGTTGTGTAGTAAAGCAATAGTTTGATTCACTGTGTGCTGAACAGAAGAACTCCCATAAATCAGTGTAAATATTATTCGTCTTGTGATTAAAGAACATGAATTGAATACTAACTTGTAGATTCACGAACAGATTGCAGTTCTGAAGAAAAGATGGCATAATTGTTATTCATCTTAGAAACGGAAAACATAAATACTGTACTATTGTGAAATGCACAAGTTCCATCCTATCACACCGACTTAACTGCCGAACTGACCTGCCTTAAGTGCATGTAAGCGATCATCTGTAAAACACAACACGCGGTTAAAATGTTATCACTGTTGAGTGAAAATGCTACATATTAATGTGGGGTTGTTTTACAGTGCAGTGTCTCCTGGTACCACTCGCAGAAACTATTTGCCTCAGGTGACATGGCATTTTGCGCTTGCTCCGTCACTCTACTCCCCAAACATATGAAGGTGGATGGAGAGACAAGCATCTTCAAGGAAGCATGTTATAGACGGTGGGCTCCAAAAATGTCCAACATCTGAGGGGAACGCAAGCTACTGCTTCCTATGTCTGTTTTTTTAAAAATGTCTTATTCATTCATGCCTGCATTTTACCGATTCAGCATGCTTCCTTTGCACAACCTTATCTCCTGCTTTATTATAGCAATTGCTTTGGGGGTTCCGACAACGTCGTTATTTCCCCGATTACATGACGTCCATCCCATCTGAGATATTTCATTGCTCCTAAACCCTTCACGCAGATTTTAACGGCCGCATCGTTTCCTCTCTTTTTTTTACATCTTTCATTTCCTCACTTTTTCCACTTCTAATGATATCGGATATTATTGAAAAATTAAATACACAATATTTCTGCCTGCTTCTCTATAAACTCCAACTCAATATAAAGTGTATCTCAGCTATATAGACATCATAGTCTGACATCCACAGCATAGAAAATTTTTAATTACCCCATTTAGTCTTATCTAATTAATCACCGCGGAGGCTTTCTTATTTTTGTGGGATAACTTTTTTCGTCACAATTGGGAATCCGTCTGCTTGGCAGGCGAGACTTGTGGCCGTCAAACAATCTCAGATACTGGGGTCTCCTCCGCAGCGATTATAGCAGTTGACTGTGAGATTGCAGGAAGTTGCAAGATCGTTCTGGACAGCTTTCATTTTCCTTCTACATTGTGCATCTTGATCCTGGGAATGTGATATTTTGCCCACAGAAATAGTTGTAGTGTAATCACAAACTTCTACACTTCCATGATTTGTCTGAGCAGTATGATTCTTCCTTTTTCGACCAGGATTTCTAACCAGAAGAATAGGCGTTGGCACCAGCACCCGCTAATCTTCCGTTGGGCAATTGTTCATTGTATACAACATAGAGATAATTCAGACTTCATTCAGTACAATTCTTAGTTCACATTCGCTTGATATTATTGTAGGGTATGTGGCTTTCAAATGTTAGATGGATTCCCATCAAGTTGTAGTTGCTCAGACATTCACGATCCCACAATTCCGATCCTCCAACTTTTACCACATAAAAGCTCAATGTGGCTTGTTAGCCGTTATACTTCACTGTCACGAATGCATTCCCACAGGTGTTATCTTTACTCATGCCGAAGTTTTTAGTTGGAGCACCTGCCACAATGGTAACACAATTTATTTGGTGAAGTCGGTATCTGTTTGGATACTGCAATTTTGTTCACGCTCACGTTTATTCCTGGCTGTAACTTAATAGCGCCTCTACCTGCAGTTTCCATTGCTATTTTAAATGCAAGTTGCGCTTCAGCTCAGTGATCTCTCAGAGCACATCACCGGAGTGACCATGCAGTGTCAACCTCATCAGTTCAGCCTCGTTCACTGAAATGGACACCCTTACCTTTTGATTCCTTTCATGAAACCTGAAGCGCTGTCCAATCAACAATGTAAAGTCCCTGTATTACTTTTACAATAATAATATATATTATATTAGAAAAAGCTCATTTCTGCTGGTTTGGTTTGAGCTGTCATACTTCGATGCAAACTCTATCCCTTTAAACCCAATGCACTCCGATAAATTGTTTCTCTTTGACTATTTAATTAGCTTGAAAACCTGCTCCTTTCTGTTCAGTAAATAAAATTTACTTGTGCAATCACATGTGTCAAACTTTCCGACGTAGCCAGCCATTTCTGTTTTTTCGTATGATCTCCAGCTACTCGCTCTTTATTAATTCGAGAAACTTTATTTTATATTTCCCTCCTTTGTTCTCGATCGTGCTTTGTTTTTAACTCAGCTGGTCTACGATGCACTTCAACAGGTCGGTTGCCGTCATTACAAATATTACCTCGTCGCCACGGTATTGTCTTGTAACTTGAAAACATTAGAGCAATTCAAATGAAGACACCGGGAGTTTCGAGATGCGTGTAGTGCGCATGTATCACTTGGTAATGACGTATGCATCAGGAATTGCTACACATAACCATAAACAAATAAAGAACTCTAAATCGCCAGCATACAACAGCACTTACATATTACTGAAATGTCAAATACCGATGAGTAACTATCTTTTCACTAAGAATTATTGAGTGTTGGTTAGTTCAGATTATCAGAATCTGCAGTATTTCATTTCAAGCAGGTCACAAATAACCTTTTCATGACTCACCGATGCCAACCAAATTATCTTGGGCTGCATAGACAAAAGAAGGACAAACAAAATATCATCATTGTTCCCACCTTCACAAAAAGCTCAAAAAATGTCCTTGTATTTTATCGAATGCTATTGCAGGGAAGCGAACCGTCTTGTTTGATATTTAACTATGCTTACCCGCTTCTAGAAGGATAACCTTCTGTTCTGTTCAGTAAAAGAGGGAAGGATTATATTAAATAGAAAACCTCTGGACATAAAATAAGTTGAAATTGCATGTTTTACGAAATTTGGATGTCAAGTTTTTAAAAGGAGCGGTTTTTGAAAAGTGATGGAACTCAGCAAAATGTCCACATATGCCCAAGCCTATAATTCAATAAAATCAATACAAAATTCCATACCATATAGCCAACGATTGAGTCATTATGATCCACGAACCTGTCTTTGTCAGCAGTTGGCGTAGCTCGGCGTTTTCTGGAAGAATATCCCGATGACAATTTAAATAGATTTGTTATTGAACATTATAATCATGTTTTAGACCTGTACGTGTTATTTATTCGATGCTAAAATGTAAATTTTAGAACGCAGTCAAAGACATCGACAAAACAAACGAATTCGATCTAAAGAGAGAGCGAGAGAGAGAGAGAGAGAGAGAGAGAGAGAGAGAGAGAGAGAGAGAGAGAGAGAGAGAGAGAGAGAGAGAGGAGAGAGAGAGAGAGAGAGAGAGAGAGAGAGAGAGAGAGAGAGAGAGAGAGAGAGAGAGAGAGAGAGAGAGGGAGAGGAGGGTGGAGGGTGGAGGGAGAGACGCTGGACGCTGGAATTTGTGAAATTGAAAATGCTAAAACCCCCAGACTGAATTGTTCACGCTGCATAGAACAAATTTGGTTTTAGAGATTGGTTTACATGTGCGATAATGTAGTTCAATGCAAATAAACATGTTTTCATTGATGAGGCAAGAATTAAAAAGGGACAGAAGTTCAAATGCTCGAAGTTCAAAATTCAAAGTAACTTTTATTACTAGAGCCATCACATACAGCCCTGAGATGCTTCTTCCTGCGGGCACACTCAGATAATCTATAGAGTAGTAGCTAGAACAGGATCAATGAAAGATCATATAGAACGTATATGATAACAAACTGCCCAACTGCTAATATAATGAAATAACAATAAATAAAGAAAACATGAAATAACAAGATTAAAGTCCTTAAACTGAGATAATTACTCATGGGAGCATCTTAATAGATGAGTGTATCTTTTGTCCAAGAGCAAAGATGATTGAGCGGAAGTTACTGTTCTTGAACCTGATGGTGCGAGTCCTGAGACTCATGTACCCTCCCGCCGATGGCAGCACCGAGAAAAGAGCATGGCCACGGTGGTGAGGATATTTAATGATGGATGCTGCCTTGCCTGCGCCAGCGTTTCACGTAGGCGCGCTTAATGGTCGGGACGACTTTAATCCTGATATGCTGGACCGAATATACTACCTTTTGTAGGATTTTCCGTTCAAAGGCATTGGTGTTCCCATGCCAGGTCATGATACAACCAGTTAATACACTCTCCACTACACATCTATGGGTGTTTGGCAAGGTTTTGATGTCATGCTGAATCTCTGCAGCCTCATAAGGAAGCAGAGGCATTGTCATGCTTTGATCGTGGAGGAGGGGGGATGTTTTTGCCAATACGAACATACTGCGGTCTTCAAGTGAGGAAACTCAGGATCCAATAGCATTAGGTGGTTTTGAGGGCCAGATTGTGGAGTTTACTAGTTTTGAGGGGATGATGGTATTAACTGTTCAACTGTAGTCTATAGAGAACATCATGATGTATGCAGCTTTGCGATTCAGATATTCCAGGGTTGTGTGGAAAGCCAATGAGATGGAATATGCTTGGGACCTGTTGCTCTGGTAGGCATATTGGAGAGGATACAAGTCGCGTGTCCGGGTGCAGCTGATATGTTGCATCACCAGCCTCTAAAAATACTTAATCGTCCTGTGCAACTGGGCGATAGTCATTGAGGCAGGTCACCTCGCTCTTCATGGGCACCGGTATCATTGAAACTTGCTTGATGCAAGTGGGCACCACATACGACCGGAGTGAAAGTATGAACATATCAGTGAACACACTAGGCAGTTGGTCAGCACATGTCCTTGGACTTTTTCTTTGACCTTCACCTTCTTGAAGGCAGCCAGCACGGGAGCTTCATATAGTAAGGCCAAACGATCATCAGGAGAAGTGGGGGATCGCGATGGTTCCTCAATGTTCTGACGGTCAAAGCGACCTCGTCTGGAAGCGAAGTCCTGCTGTCCCCCATGTCTCTCGATTCAACTTTGCAGGAGGTTATAGCATTCAAACCCTGTGTATGATTTGAATAATGCGCCCTTTTTCTTTTTTTCTTTTTCTTTACTAACCATATAGTCAAAGTAAGAATTATAAAGCATAATCGTTTAATCGCATATTGTGTACTGATTGTTATATCGGGGTACTGATTTGTAACAGGAGACACATCGCGCAGCATACACCCAAACGAGATTTCTTAAGTTTGGCGGGCCGGGAGCTATTATCCCTTATTTTAAGCAGCTAGCCGAAGCGAGAGGTACAATTGTGGGGGCTCGTCCAGGATTGATTCCGTTGGATGCTGTTTGATTACCTTGAGCAATGGACCAGTGTGGCAGGTATTTGTACTCCGGATGAGTTGTTGATTCGCCTGTTAAGTACTGTTAAAGTTGCTATTGTGGGCGGAGATTTGAAAAAAATGCACACCAACGTTGAGGCAGCGGTAGCTAGCGGTGGACATTTCAAAGACAAGGTTCTCTCGTTTTTGAGGAGTGAGGGGAAAGAGTGATCAGATTTGGAATGTCTAATTCGTCCACGTCACCTGGTGAAGGGTGAGAATTCTGAGTTAGCACCCGCCTTTACTTCTCTGGCGAATAAATGGAAAATCTGATTCAAAGTCCTAGCTATGGCAGACTCCGGTTATACTCTGGAATAACGCCCACCCCTAAAGGGAAGGAGTATGAGCCTCGGGAGGAGCGGACCTCTCCGTTGTTGGATGAGCGGCAGTGCTCTGATGATATAAAGCGACAGAGATTGGTTGGAAGTTTGAATGGGCTAACTTTGTGAGAGCTGTCATGTTGAAATATCCGGTTGCGACAGCTGTCAATTATGTGCAAGCACTACACAATGCCTTTGGCCTGACTGGAAGCCCAATTGTGCTCATGGCGGGCTTTCAAAACATGCGTCAGGAGAAGGGGGAGAAGCTTTCTGCTTTTATTTTTCCGCTAGGGAGGCAGCTAAATTGCTTGCGGCGCAGAGGGGTCATTCAGACGGCTGAGGTGGATCAGTTCAGAATGGATCAGATAGCCAGGGGCGCCCATTCCCATGACCGGATTGCGTGGAGTCTCCAACAGTCTCGGAAGACGCGCCATCTCCATCTGTTGTTGAGCGGATCAGTGAGGTAAGGGAAGAAAAAATCGCGGCAGAGGCGCAGGAGGACTCCGTTACTGGGATACACTCCAGCATAGTAGTCCCCTCTGGTGAAGGGACAACAGATAGCTTACCCCGGGAAGCGGTAGAGGAGATTGTGGCAGAGTTGAGAACGGAGATATGTCTGTCGGCTGTTCACAGCGGGTGTGACCCCTTCTCACCCCATATGATGGAGCTTCTGAAAACTTAGTTGATCACGACTTCTGTGTAAGTCGGGGCAATTTTCAGAAACATAGAAACATAGAAAACCTACAGCACAATACAGGCCCTTCGGCCCACAATGCTGTGCTGAATATGTCCTTACTTTAGTAATTATCTAGGGTTACCCATAGCCCTCTATTTTACTATGCTCCATGTACCTATCCAGGTGCCCCTTTCGTATCCGCCTCCACCGCCGTCACTGGCAGCCTATTCCACGCATTCGCCACTCTCTGCGTAAAAAAACTCACCCCAGACATCTTTGTACCCACTTCCAAGCACGGTAAAACTGTGCCCTCTCGTGTTAGCCATTTCAGCCCTGGGAAAAATACTCTGACTGTCCACCCGATCAATGCCTCTCATCATCTTGTACACCTCTATCAGGTCACCTTTCATCCTCTGACGCTCAAAGGAGAACAGGCCGAGTTCATTCAACCTGTTCTCATAAGGCATGCTCTCCAATCCAGGCAGCATCCTAGTAAATTTCCTTTGTATCCTTTCTATGGTTTCCACATCCTTCCTGTAGTGAGGTGAGCAGAACTGAGCACAGTACTTCAAGTATGGTCTGACCAGAGTCCTATATAGCTGCAACACTGCCTCACCGCTCTTAAACTCAATCCTACGATTGGCGAACGCCAATTAACCTATGTCTTCTTAACCACAGAGTCAACATGCCAGCAGCTTTAGGTGTCCTATCGACACGGACCCCAAGATCCTCCACACTATCAAGAGTTTTATCATTAATACTATATTCTGCCATCATATTTGGCCTACCAAAATGAACCTCCTCACAGTTATCTGGGTTGAGCATGGATTAGAACGTGGAACTACGATGTTGTGGCCGTTACCAAAACTTGGTTGGAGGAAGAACAGTATTGGATGATGCAGGTCCCGGGGTTCAGGTGTTTTAAAAGGAATAGGATGGGAGGTAGAAAAGGGGGGAGTGGTATTGCTGGTCAGCGATAGTATCACGGGTATAGACATGGAGGACGCTGTAGAGGGAGTGTCCACTGAGTCGGTCTGGGTGGAAATCAGAAATAGGAAGGGATCATTCACTGCGCTGGGAGTAGTCTATAGGCCCCCAAATAGCCCTCGGGACACCGAGGAGCAGATAAGTAGGCAGATTTTAGACTGATGCACAAAATACAGGGTTGTAGTTATGGGTGCTTTCAACTTCCCTCATATTGACTAGCACCTCCTGAGTGCAAGAGGGATAGAGAGGCTATACTGGATCTAGTTCTGGGTAATGAACCTGGTCAAGTGAAAGACCTCTTGATGGGGGAGCATTTTGGTGAGACTGACCACAACACTTTTAGCTTCAGCATAGCTATGGGAAGGGATAAAATCAGACGAAATGGTAAGGTGCTTAACTGGAGAAGGGCTAACTTTGAAGGGATGAGGGAGCAACTAGCGAGAGTAAATTGGAAGCAGATGTCCAAAGGGGAAAGCACAGACGTAATGTGGGAAAAGTTTAGGGACCACTTGAGCTGGATTCAGGATAGGTTTGTCCCACTGGGGCAAGGAAAAATGGTAGGAAAAGGGAACCGTGGCTGATTAAACACGCGAGGCAACACGTCAAGGGGAAAAAGGAAGCATATGTTAGATTCAAGAAGCAGGAAGTAGGAGGGGCACATGAGATGTATAGCCAGGCAGGAGCTAAAGAAAGGACTTAGGAGAGCTCGAAGGGGGCTTGAGAAGGTCTTGGCATGCAGGATTAAGAAGAATCCCAAGGCGTTCTATGCGTATGTGAAGAACAGGAGGATGACGAGCACGAAGGTGGACCGCTAAAAGATAAAGAGGGAAACATGTACCTGGAGGCGGACGAGGTTGGGGAGGTCCTAACTGAATACTTTGTTTCAGTATTCACAAGGATCTTGATCAGGGTGAGGTCGAAGTAGAGCGGGCCTGTGTGCAGGACAATGTGGAGATTAAGGAAGAAGAAGTGCTGGATCTTCTTAAAAACATCAAGATTGATAAATTCCCAGGGCCGGATATGATACACCCCAGCCTGTTGTTGGAATTGAGAGATGAGATCGCTGGAGTATTAGCTATGATTTTTGAATCCTCTTTGGCTCCAGGGGAAGTGCCAGAGGACTGGAGAATGGCAAATGTAGTTCCCTTGTTTAAAAAAAGGTAATAGGGAGAAACCTGGGAACTATAGGCCGGTGAGACCTACGTCGGTGGTCTGCAAAATACTGGAAAGGTTTCTTAAGGATAGGATCCACCATCATTTGGAGAAGTACAGTCTACTCAGGGATAGTCAACATGGCTTTGTGAAGGGAAGGTCGTGCCTCACGAGTCTGATTGAGTTTTTTGAAGAAGTAACAAAAGTAATTGATGAGGGGAGGGCAGTGGATGAGGTCTACATGCACTTTAGCAAAACATTTGACAAGGTCCCTCATGAGAGACTCATTCAGAAAGTCATGAGGCATGGGATAAGTGGAACCTTGGCTATTTGGATAAAAAATTGGCTTAAAGGAAGAAAGCAGAGGGTAGTTGTGGAAGGAAAGTATTCTGCCTGGAGGTCGATGACTAGTGGAGTGCCGCAGGGATTGTGCTGGGACCCCTGCTATTCATGATTTTGATAAATGACCTGGATGTAGAGGTGGAAGGATGGGTGAGTAAGTTTGCGGATGACACGAAGATTGGAGGAGTTGTAGATGGAGCTACAGGTTATCGAAGGTTACAAGAGGATATAGACAGGCTTCAGAGTTGGGCAGAAAAATGGCAGATGGAATTCAATCCGGATAAGTGTGAGGTGATGCATTTTGGAAGGAGAAACCAGGAGATTGAGTACAGGATTAATGGTTAGTTACTTAAGAGTGTGGATGAACAAAGGGACCTTGGGGTTTCAAATCCATTCATCCCTCAAGGTCGCTGCGTAGGTTGATAGGGTAGTAAAGAAGGCCTATGGGATGCTAGGCTTCATTAACAGGGGGATTGAGTTCAAGAGTGGAGAGGTCATGTTGCAACTCTACAAATCTCTGACAAGACTGCACTTCTTGTGTTCAATTCTGGTCCCCTCATTATAGGAAGAATGTGGAAGCTATGGAGAGGGTGCAGAGGAGATTTACCAGGATGTTGCCTGGTTTAGAGAACAAGTCATATGAAGCAAGGTTAGCAGAGCTGGACCTTTACTCTTTGGAGCGTAGAAGAATGAGTGGGGACTTGATAGATGTCTACAGGATTATAGAAGCATAGATAGAGTGGATAGTCAGTAGCTGTTTCCCAGGGCAGCAATAGCAACCACCAGAGGGCATATGTCCAAAATTAAGGGAGGGAAGTTTAGGGGAGACATCAGGGGTAAGTTTTTTACACAGAGGGTTGTGAGTGCATGGAATGACTTTCTAGGGACGGTGGTGCAGGCTAAAACATTAGGGGTATTTAAGAGCCTCTTGGACAGGCACATGGATGAAAGAAAAATATGAGGGTTATGGGGTAGTGTGGGTTTAGTACTTTTTTTAAAGCATTATAAAAAATGTCGGCACAAAATGCAGGGATGAAGGGCCTGTACTGTGCTGTAGTGTTCTATCGTTCTATGGTTCTATGAACTCCATTTGCCACTTCTCAGCCCAGTTTTGCACGTTATCAGTGTCCCGCTCTAACCTCTGACAGCCCTCCAAACTATCCACAACACACCCAACCTTTGTTTCATCAGCAAATTTACTAACTTATTCCTCCACTTCTTCATCCAGGTTATTGATAAAAATAATGAAACAGAGAGCAGATCCCTAAAGCACACCACTGGTCACCGATCTCCATGCAGAATATGACCCTTCTGTACTCTCAAACGTTTTGTATTCATGTTTCATTTATTTTTGTTTAAAACTAATAAAAAGATTTAAAAAGAAATAATATGACCCTTCTACAATCACTCTTTCTCTTCTGTAGCCAAGCTAATTCTGGATCCAGAAAGCAAGGTCCCTTTAGATCCCATGCTTCCTTACTTTCTCAGTAGGCCTTGGATAGGTTACTTTATCCAATGCCTTGCTGAAATCCATATACTCTACATCTACTGCTCTGCCTTTATTTTGAGGATGTGTCTTGTTACATCCTCAAAAAATCAATCAGACTCGTAAGGCACGACCCGCCTTTCACAAAGCCATGTTGACTGTTCCTAATCATATTATGTCTCCAAATGTTTATAAATCTTGCCTCTCAGGATCTTCCCCATCAACTGACCAACCACTGAAGTAGGTCTCACTTGCCTATAATTTCCTTGTTATCTCTACTCCCTTTCTTGAATAAGGAACCAACATCCACAACCCCCCCCAATCCTCTGGAACCTCTCCTGTCCCCATTGATGTTGCAAAGATCATCGCCAGAAGCTCTGCAATCTCCTTCCTCGCCTCCCACAGTAGCCTGGGGTACATTTCATCCGGTGTCGGCGACTTATCTAACTTGATGCTTTCCAAAAGCTCCAGCACATCATCTTCCTTAATATCTGCATGATTAAGCTTTTCAGTCCGCTGTAAATCATCCCTACAATAGCCTTTTCCGCAGTGGATACTGAATCTATCTCTGCCGGTTCCTTAAGCACTTTTCCCACTTTCACACTTAATTGGTCATATTCTCTCATGTCGTATCCTCTTTCTCTTTCCATAGTGGTAGAATGCCTTGAGATTTTGCTTAATCCTGTCCGCCAAGGCCTTCTCATGGCCCCTTTCTGGCTCTCATGGTTAATCCAGGGCATCTGATTGAGGCAAACGCTGAACGATTTATTCAACTAGGATTTGTATGCGAGTGCACAGAAACACTTACATTCTAGGTACTGGAGATGTTGTCTAGGAAAATAGAAGCATGAGTTCTAATGCAAGATAAGAAGAGAAGTGGCCAGAGTTTGTACCGTTTATTAAAATAATATGTGAGCTCAGGTTAGAAAACCGAGTACTTCTGTACTCGGTCGACTGCGTAAACATCATGCAACTAAAGAAAAAAAGTATTTCTGTGGTTATCAGACGTTCAAATTATTCTCCAGTGGGGATTTGAAATAAAATACAAACTGTTCGGTACAGTCTGTTTATATCCTAGTCTGCTATATGGATAGTACTTCTAGAGAAACAAAGCACATTTGCAATATATTAACAAATCGCACTGGTAAAGTAAGAAAGTTACTTGTGCATGAAGAAAAAGTTTCAAGCACACAAAGGAAAAATACGATTTCTCCGGATGGTTTGCTCTGTAACTTTATATAAATTTTTCAGATGGAGCATATTACCTTTGTCTTTCAACTCTTTCTCCTTTTCTATGAAGAATCAAAGGGAATAGTGTGAAACAGAAGGAGATGGACGTAAGCAATTCCTTTGCAAAATACTGAGTAAGTATTTCAAGCTTAGTGCATGGCATCCGCGGTGGATTGGCATTCAGAACTGGTTTGCGCCTTGAAGACAAAGGGTAGCAGTTGACATGACTTGTTCGAGCTGGAGTTCTGTAATTAGTGGTTTTCTATAGGAATCTGTGCTGGGACTTCTGGTGTTTGTGATCTATATAAATGACCATGATGAAAATATAGGTGTGTAGGTTAGAAAGTGTGCAGATACCACGATTGCTGTAGTTCTGGATACTGTAGAAGACTGCCAAAGGATTTAGCGTGATATACATCAGCTGCAGATATGTGCATTGAAATGGCAGTTGGAGTCTAACCAAGGTAAATGAGTGGTGTTGCACTTGGTAGAGCAAATGGAAGAAGACAGTACACAGTTAAGGGAAAGACCCTTTCTACAGCATTGCTGGGCAGAGAGATCTTCGTGGCAATGTTCCTAGCTCCTTGCACTACCTACACAGGTCGATAGGCTGGTTAATAATACTTATGGAATTTCTGCTGTTGTTAATCGAGACTTTGAGCTCCAAGGTCAAGAGGATCTGTTGCAACTTTATAGAACTTTGTCTTGGCCACGTCAGGAGTATTGCAAACAGTTCTGGTCGATCCATTACAGGAAGGATGCTGAAGCTTTGGAGTGAGCCCAGAGGACGTTTTGGAGGACACTGCCTGCTTTAGAGAGTATCTGCTCTCAAGTGAAGCTTGGGTTACGTTCTTTGGTGTAAGGGGTAGATGCTGAGGAGAGGTCTGATAGAGCTTTATAAGATTATGAGATACATAGACAGATAGTACTTTTCACAGGATCGAAATATCTAATACCAGAGGGCATATGTTGAAGGTAAGTGGGGGTAGTCTCAAAGTATATGTGAGGCGTAGGCTTTTTTATTCAGAGAGCTGCGGATGCCTGGAATGCGCTGCCTGGTACGGTGATAGAGGCAAATGCATTAGAGGCTTTTAAGAATTGTTTGGATAGGCGCAGATGTAAGGACAATGGAGAGATATGGACATAATGTAATTAGGAGTGTTTAGTGCTTGGGTGTTTCTGATTTGCTTTTTAGCAGTTTCGATGCAACATTGTGGGCCAATGCGATATATTCTTTACTGTGTCGTTTTAAGTCATTTAGTTTATTGTAGAAGTTAAGCATACGAAGGTGTGAGGAATATCGAGCAATATGGACCTTGTGTAGGTAGGAAGCGTATGTTGGGGGAAAGGCCTGTTCCTGATGTATGTTCTACGTACCTGATGTTTTAATAAGATTTTCTAGCTCTGTTAATAATAATCATAATCATTATCATCATTTTCATAATTATTATAATCATCACAATCATCATCATTATCATAACCCAGCTTTTTTCTGTCACTCTGAAGTTCAGCTTCCAGAGAATCACTTGTGTCTTTGATAACTTTAAGGTGCAATGTTCGTCAATCCTAATTGCTACTCCAACGACATACGTGGTTTGCATTACCTTTCTGCTTTTCAAGCATCTGAATCTCTAGAAGTAAGTAAAATAGTTACTTGAACAGTGGGATTAAAGAAGAATGCAAATAAATGTACTGCCGATACACACGGTACTTATTGATGCCCTCAAGGAATGCATGCAGGGACTTCAGTGAAGGAACAACTTCGGCGAAGAATCCCAGATGAGGACATCCCCTAAAATGGAATTCGTGTTTCAGCTATATTCTATTTTACATTTATTTCGATGAAATTGCCAGTCCAACATAATTGTAAAAAGCTGATGCAGCAGAGAGAATTGCAAGATATTCGGAAATAAATAAGAAATAAATGCTAAATCTGGGAGCCATTTGAGATAAAAATAAATCACATTTTACTAAGTTGAGTGCACATTCAAAGTTTTCAAATTGCTTCCATAGCCTTAAACCTTTTAAAGCACTGGAAATAACACACTTAGTTTATGTAGAAAGTCATCAGACCTGCTACAACTCGTTGACAATGTTGTGCATAACTGTCCTCTATGATCTAGCAAGCATTGTTGAGAAGCTCGTTTCTTAAGTTGTAAACTGCATTATCAAGTTACTTAAGTATATCTGCAGTTAGAGGAATGGAAGGATGTAATAACTGCCAATGAAGCTGAGAGTGATTAATGAGGTGAATATTTTCATGCGTGTTTATATTATATACTACTGCGATGTTAGTGCCATTTGTATGTTTATTTAGCTTTTTCTATTGCCGAAAATCATAAAATCGCGCTCTAATTTTATGCAGTTAATCAACAATCCCATTCTGTTTTTGGTAAACAATACTATTAAGCTTGGTTTCCTTCAGTCACAACACATGTTGTTGATTAGACATAACAGCAAATAGATTCGAATACTTTCAAACAAATCAACAGGTCAGTAACACGACTCAAGGCAACGATTAAATTTTTGAGATGTGCTTGTAAGACACACATCTGATTACGAACAAATATTAAAGGAGCAAATTGCCACTTTTCTTACTCTTACCAATAAGACATATAACACCAAAATTATCAATGCGTATGATGATTGAACTCTGATATTAACCACTCACATGTAGAAACCTATTTAGGTTGATAGAATTATGACAATGTAGAAATCTAATCTTTCAGTTCTATAAATGGGCAATGTTGTAACGTCTGATATAACATAATATTTAGAACGAACAGCAGAATCAATAGTATATCCTCATGTCTTGAGGTTTCCGACTTCACATAAACCCTCAGGTCAGCAATTTGATTCACCTCCATTAACGGCTACGATCACCGGATATAGCAAATTTTGTGTGATCGGAAACAAGTAGGGAATTTCATTAATTAATGCTAGTTCAGTACACGATTCAAATATTCTTCGACTCTGCTGAGCAAAAGCTGCGACACAACTGATGCAGATCAAACTTGGAAATTCAATTTACAAATGGGAAAAACCTAATTAATCCAGTTACCGTTCAGTATGTGTGTTGTGAACTTTCATAAAGGTTACAGAATCTATCCTAAAGATAAATCTTACTTCCTTATCTACAACCATCTGGAATGTGCATTTTTGGGAATATCTGGATAGTTTTACTTACTTTTTTGCTCCTAATATAGTACTTATTTCAGAGCTGAATTCCAGGGCCGACTATTCCTAATTAGAGTTGTTGGGAGTGCTTTGAACTAATATAGCAGGGGGATGGGAACCAGGATGATAGAGCTGAGGAGGAGCCCGCAGGATCACTGGCAATTGATGGGTGTAACCTGAATGTAATGAAGGACAGGTCAATGACTGGATACAAAAGCAAACAGAGCAAAGAGCTAATTTGTACCACAGAGGCAAAATTGAAAAGGGAAAAGAAAGCAGGACTGAAGGTGCTGCATTTAAATGCTGGTAGCTTTCGCAATAAGGTGAACGGACTCTTGGCGCAATGAGAGATTGTTCAGAATGACAACGTGGGTATCACCGATTCCTGGTTGAAAGAAAAGCATAGTGGTGACATAGGATCAGAGAAAGTTGAATCTTTGTGGGTGGAGTTAAGAGATTGCAAGGTTAAAAAATACAGTTGGAATTACGTATATACAGGTCTGCATATAGTAGCTAACATGTGGGGTTGAGATTGAAAAGGGAGCCGAAAGACAAGTAATAAAGCTAATGACACAACTGTAATGGGAAACTTCAATGTGTCAGGGGATCGGGAAAATCAGATTGCTGTTGGTTCGGAAGAGAGGGAATTTGTTGAAAATTTTTTAGAGCAGCTTGTGCTCGACCCTACCCGGGGAAAAGATATCGTAGGTTGAGTGTTGTGTAATAACCCAGATCCTATAAGCAAGTTTAACGTTAAGGAACGCTAAGGAGGCAGTGATCATTCAGTCTGCAATTTGAGAGGGAGAAGCATAAATCACGTGTATCTGTATCGTGATGGAATAAAGGGAATTGCAGAGGCATGAGAGAGGAGCTTGCCCAGGTGGACTAAAGGAGGATACTGGCGTGTATTGCGGCAGAGTTGAGATGGTTGATGTTTCTGGGAAAAGTTCACAAGATAGATATGTCCCGCAGAGGAAGAATTTCTCAAATAGAAGCGTTATTCAACCGTGGCTGACAAAGGAAGTTAAGGACTGGTTATAAGTCAATGAAGGGGCATATAAGGTAGCAAACGTGAGTGGGTAGTTGGATCATTGCGAAGCTTTTAAAATACAACAAAAAGGAGTATATCAGACGACTGGAAAATGATGCTGATGAGGTAGAAATGGGGGGACAAAGAAATGGCAGATGAATCTAATGGGTTCTTTTCACTGTGGAAGAAAATACCAGTGTGCCAGAGGTCCATGACTCTCAGGGAGCAGGAGTGAGTGCTATTGCGATTACCAAGGAAAACGTGGAAGGTAGATTCAATGGTCTTAAGTTGGATAAGTCACTTGGGCCAGATTGTCTACATCCCAGAGTCCTGACAGAGGTCACTTAAGAGATAACGGATACATTGGTCATGGCCATACAGGAGTCACTTGATTTTCGTATGTCCCGGAGGACTAGAAGCTTGCCGATGTCACTCCACTCGTTAAGGAGGGGGGAAGCCAAGATAAAGGAAATTATAGGCCAGGTAACCTAACCTCAGTGGAGGCAAAAGTGTTGGAGTCTATTACTAGGTTTGAGTTTTCGGGGTACTTGGAGACTCATGATAAAATAAGTCAAAATCAGCATGGTTTCTGTGAAACGAAATCTTGCCTGACAAATCTGTTGTTCTTCGAGGAAGTAGCAAGCGGGGTGGCAGATGATGTCATCACTTGAATCTTCAGAAGGCGTTTGATAAAGTGCCACACATGAGGCTGCTTAACAGATAAAACCCTGTGATGTTACAGGAAAGATCCAGGCATGGAAGGCGGAATGGCTGACAGGCAGGAGGCAGCGATTGGGAATAAAATGGGCATTTTCTGATTGGCTACCGGTGACCAGTGGTTTTCCTCAGGGTTCAGTATTGGGACCGCTGTTTTTCACATTGTCAATGAATCAGATAAAGCGATTGATGGCTTTGTGGCAAAGTTTGCCGAATATACAAAGATAAGTGGAGGGAAAGGCGGATGTAGCAGATATTAAGCAAGTTGGACAAATGGGCAAAAAAGTGGCAGATAGTATACAGTATTGGGAAATATATGATAATACATTTTGGTAAAAGTAACAACGGTGCGGACTATTAGCTGAATGGGTAGAAGTTTCAAACATCAGATGTGCAGTGGGACATAGGAGTCCTCGTGCAAGACTCCAAGAAGATTAATTTAAAGGTTGAGTCTGTGATAAAGACGGCAAATTTAATGTTGGTTTTTATTTCAAGGGGAATAGTATATAAAAGCAAATAAATAATGCTGAGCATTAGTTAGGCTGCCTTTAGAGTACTGTCAACAGTTTTGGGCCCTATAACGCAGTAAGGATGTGCTGTCATTGTAGAGAGTCAAGAGGAGGCTCACAAGGATGATTCCGGGAATAAAGGGGTTAACATGTGAGGAGAGTTTGACATCTTTGAGCCTGTACTCACTGGAATTTAAAAGAATGTGCGGATATCTCATTGACATCTATGGAATGTCGAAAGGAATAGATTGGGTGGATCTAGAGAGGATGTTTCCTGTGAGGGTAAACAGAACTGGAGGACACATATCAAAATTGAAGGGTGACCATTTAAAACGGAGGTCATGAGGATTTGTTCTTGGCAGAGAACAGTAAATCTACGGAATGGTCTGCCAATTCTGTGCGTTTATTTAAGGCGGAAGTTAACAGTTTCCTAATCTATCAGGGCATCACAGGATATGGCTAGAAGCCGGTTGTACGGATTTGAGCGGGATCCGGAATCAGCCATGATGGAATGGCGGAACAGATTCGATGGGCAGAATAGTCTAGTTCTGCTCCTATGTCTTACGATCTTATGGTGTTACATGATAGTCCGAATTTACTGCCAAAGAACCTCCGTGTAAAACGGGAAGTAATCGGAACGAAATGGAAAAGAAAATGATGCACAGGCTGGATCCGAAGCGTGGCTCTATGAAACCGTTGCGGTTATTGGAGTTCAAAAGTGCAAGAATCATTATATCATTGAAAGAATTATTCAGGGAATCATCCTTTGTACTTTAATTATTTTATTAATTATCTTCCGTGCATTCTTTCGGGAATGATAGTCTAATGTTACATTCCAGCTTCTACACTTCATTAGATGTGATATTCCAGGATGATATACAGCATAATTTCATAACAATCATGGTCGGGCAGATTGGTGATATTTAATATTCACGATACTAAAGTTTAAGTCCATACCCAAAACATAAAATGGTACTGCTACTTAACGTCGACATTGAAGGTTATTATCTTGACCGTATCAATCGTTGTTAATCGCCAATTAGCAATACTGAACATGCATATTACTGAAACTTTGCACAAGCACTAATGCATACTATAAATGCTGCACTAGCGACGAATGGACAAAAAGTAATATTATGAATATCACTGTTCCAATAGCAGTTCAGTTGTAGCGAGTGAGATCAGCAAAAGGTCACCCAGGTAATCATTGGGCCTATTCGTCATTGCTTTTTAAACATTAACAACGTACTAACAAGAGGAGGCCGGTTTGCTGATGCACAGGAGGAACACTACCTGCACGTTCCGTCTGTAGTTTCTTTCTATTTTTTCACAGTGCCCGTACTTCCTCCTCGTTGCATAGAAATTCTGGCAGCATCCGTTGATTAATAGAGAATATCTACATTGGAACAGCGATGTTGCAGGAATACTCTTCATTGCGAACTGCGCAAGTTACATACAGATCATTAAAACAGATAATTAATTTCTGCAAAGAGGACATTTTTGTATAGTGTATTAGATAGGGCTGCGTTCTGATTCTGTTAAACGGTGTTGCAGTTCGTTTATTGTTGTGCGGTTTGTCTGAGCACGAAAACGAAATGATGATATATATACCTCTTTCTTGATAATTGTTCTGTTCTGGAAAGGCAAATTAAGTTTCCGTAATGATACTGTTACATTTTATCTGTCTGTTTATCTACATAATCTCTCTCTCTCTCTCTCTCTCTCTCTCTCTCTCTCTCTCTCCATGCTCTCTTTCTCGTTCGATCTATCGATATCAATGGCTCAATTCCTCTATCTATTTTTACATGTCGGCCCGTATAACCACAGATAACTGAAATAAAATTGGCATTTTTTCCTGTTTCAATTTTGCTAAATTAATTATCATATTGTACTGAGCAATAACCTCACCCCCAGATAAAGGACAACATGAAAAATGTTTCACATCAATTTTTCTAGCTTTGCATTCAGCACGTCATCTAACTAAATATCCAGGCTGTCATACAACTTGTTTACCACAGCCATCTGAAAATATGGAGTGCTTTCCTTGCTGCGTTTGAAATCCTGTGTTGGAAATAAAAATAATACTTTCCAATCCAATGAAACGTGACTGCCTTTCTGGTTTGCGAACTTCATTCCCACACATGTGGCATAACATTTTAGTGTATAGCATACGTTGCATTTATCGTTGTGCTGTACAGCTGTAAAAATGCTTAAGCGGACGTGTGGTGTCATTAACGTTTACCATTTATTTTTTCTTTCAACTTGTCCTCTGCGTGAAGAAATAGGACAATAACAATTAAAGAAATAGTCATCAGACTGCGTCAATTCAGGATTCTGTGCTTCCGCTCTGGTCGACTACATTGGTGAGTTCCGTCGTTGAGTGGGTGACATACTTCATCAAGGATCTTCGCTCGTCTGCGGCAAAGGTACTGATCTGCCGATGATTATACGGTGACGGCGAGTTTGAGGAGTTTGAGGAGATTTAGTTTGCCAACTAAAAAAGTCTCAAAAACTTGTTCAAATGCTCCATATGGTATGGCTGAGGGTGGGGGGTGGGGCTACTACACAAGATCGAAGTTGCAGAAACTTGTAAAATTAGTCAGCTGTATCAGTAGCATTCAAGACATCCTCACGAAGGCGGTATCCATCATTAAGACTTCCACCACCCTCTTCATGCCCTCGTGAAGGAGGTACAGAAGCCTGAAGGCACACACTCACAGATTCAGGAACAACTCAGACCATAAGACCACAAGACCTAGAAGCAGAATTAGGCCATCTGCCCCATCGAGTCTGCTCCGCCATTCAATCATAGTTGATCTTTTCCTCCCCCGCCCCCTCAGCTCCAGTCTCCGGCCTTCTCCCCGTAACCTCTGAGACCGTGTCCAATCAAGATTCGATCAAGACTGCCTTAAACACACCCAACGACCGGTGGTAACAAATTCCACAAATTCACCACCTCTGGCTAATGGACGCCCCTCTATTCTGAGACTGTGCCTTGTTGTGTCCTGGACTCTCCAATCATGGAAACATCCTTTCCACATCTACTCTGTCTAGTCCTTTCAACATTCGAAAGATTTCAATGTTTCAATGAGACTCCCCCTCATCCTTTTAAATTCCAGCGAAATTCCAATGTAACTCAGTTTTTCTCTGTATTTAGTTATCATGTATTTCATAGTACTGATGTCGTAAGGTTAACCAATTTCTTGACATATGAGGTGATATTGAAATCGATTCTGATTCTTATTTCTATTCAGCTACCTGCCCCTATACTATCTGAGGAGTCTCTGATGTGATGTCATGCTTATCGACTTCTCTAACTTCCAGTAACTATTTTACCATTTGTATCCCCACCCGTTTGCTTGTTCACGTTCTGGAGTCCTTTTAACCAGTCCCGCTTTCTTAGAACATCCGACTACCTGCATATCATCTCCCGGTGGTTCCCTCCATCTTCCTTTTACTCCGTGGTGCATTGTTTTGCCTTATCAGGTTCCCTGTTCTTCAGCCACCTATCCACCTATCACTGCCCATCTTCACAAATCGTATTTCTCCACACTCCTTCGTATTTCTCCTTCGTCTGGTCTCATCTGTCGCCTACTGATTTTTGATCCTCCCTTCTCCCATCTTCTTATTTTAGTTACTGACCGTTACTTTTCAGTCTAGTTATTTGATTAACAATATTAGAATAGATTGTATGTTACCTAGATATTATACGATTTAGGCAATCGCCTTCGTGGTTATTGCATTACTTGTTAGCATTGACCCTTAAAGTCGTTATCTGTAGTACGCGTTTTGCCATTCAGCCTGTTCATGGAATCATTGCCTCCTGAGTTTTTTTTTGTACCAATTTGCATTGGTGTTAACTTAAACCGAATACTTGGTTCACTGTTCCCGTAAGGTTGTGAGCATTGCAAGAGATTCATGTGAATATGTCTAATTTGGCTGCAGTTTTGCGGATTCAAATGTATATTAAAAGCTTATTTTAAGCTAACTTTATCGGAAATATCCTTGTAGGTTCAGTAACCGAACAACACAGACGCAAAATAGGTTTCCATTAGGAAATTAATAATTGCTGCGACTATCAATGAAAGTAAGTTTTACCCATGCTAATCGTTAAGTGACCATTGCATTTCATGGCTTTCAGATCGCAATTTCTGTGCGGTGATTGGCATTCAGATCTTATACTGTTTTGCTTTGATGCAGAATATTCAGACTGGAAAGACTGAACCATTCTTTATTTTGCTCTTTTTGGAGCAAGAAAATTTGTATCCACCCAACTATAATATTGTGGTTCTTTCGCCGTTCCTAAGTAGCCTTGTAACGTCCTTAGTGATTTTCCAGTCAGATTTTTCCTGGCCTTGACAACCATAATCAAACTGCATTAGCGGGCTGGGCATTTGGCCGTTGAAGGAAGTTTTTACCTACCTAAATTTTCTCGCACCTTTTCCAGATCTAAAACAAAATACAAGGGAACACAACATATTCTGAGAAAATACATTTCTGCCTCGGTTAATTAAAAAAAATACAGTGGACAAAATTCCATTTTATCTTAACTGGCTTTACTGATATGGATTCGAACATCAGTTTTTGGTTAATCCATTTAAAAAAAATCCACATTCTTCGTTACACTTAGAGAAAATATATCGGTTGTTTTCAAGCAAGAAGAAAGCAACCTTGCACGACATCTGTCAGTTGTACTACTTGAACAATAAACTGTACTTGAGCTGTAATTTGGAATGCCCAAACGTGAAAAAGCTATTTCGTGATCTTCCTCTCCACGGCCGAGCCATTTACTACTTCAGCAATGTTATGAATACTCAATCACATAATATAATGATGCCCGAGCGCAAGGAATCTACAACTTCAGCTGCGGTGCAGATAATTTATAGATTTTTAATGTTCAGTTTCAGGATGAGTAATTGCATCTTAGAGGGGTAGTTAGAAGCAGGACCGGCAACTGGCAAATTGAATCTATATGTTTGGAACAAAATTATGAAGATTCTACCTTTTACTTGAGCGACTTTGTTAACTAAAATAAATACAATCAATCAAGTTAGATTTAATCATTTATTATTCATTGTTTAATACTTATTTGTAAAGTAACACCATACTTTAGGATTGGGCTGTTCTGTTTAGGGAATGCATTTCGTGCTCTGAATTTCCAGAACGCTTGTTAGTTAAACAGTGATGTAAAAAGAGCAAAGGTGAGATAATCCCAATGTTGTATTTCCGATCAAAAGTTGATTATACTAATGACGTTATGTTACGCTTAAATCTATTCACCACTGGGGATATATTTGGATGTACTTGGCTATAGAGATAAAGGATGGCTGGATCTATTCAGTCATTAGTCGACTGACCGAAATACAGTAAAAACAATATGTATTATTGTTAAAGCATGTAAGATTGCATTGGAACGTGGCAAAAACGAGAAGCATATATCACAGAACACTTTAAGACAAGATATAAGGAGTCAGACTCAAATAAGGATCCCGGATTCCATGATGGATTTATAAAGCTTATCTGCCTTCTTTTCTTATTTTATACAGCTCAAGATAAAATTACAGAACATCAGAGAAATAAATGATACATTACTGAATTGAATGCGGAGGACATAATTCCCTGTAATGAAACAAACGTAAGCATTCTTTGAAGATATAGTCATTTGTTAACTCAAATAATATGGCCAAGTGGTTAAGGCGCTGGTCTAGTGATCTGAACGTCGAGTCTCAGCTAAGGCAGCGTATTGAGTCCTTGATCAAGGCACCTAACCACTCATTGTTCTGCCACCACACTTGGTGCCAAGCCGTATCGGCCTTGCCCTTCCCTTGGACAATATCGGTGGCTTGAGAAGGGAGACTTGCAGCATGGGCAACTGTCGGTCTCTCAGACAACCCTGCCCAGGCTTGCATCCTGGAAACTTTCCAAGGCGCAAATCCATGGTCTCTCGAGTCTAACAGATGCATATTAATATAATTGGTGAACAAAACATATATTCTTTGCATAGAACATGTCCAGTGGAGGGGATGTCGAACAAAGCCTTCACATTAAAACCTTTTCCCATTGTAGAGATTCGCTTAGCCTGCATTACCACCACATGACGTTCACCCTATCTTCTGAATTGCCTAGTAACTTTCACAGATCACGTGCGGCGATTGGCCTTTCGTGTGTGCAAAGACAAGATCAAAAGATTCTCAATAATTGCAAGAAAAGAAAAAAAATTGTTCATTATATTATCTACTATAGCAATAGATTACATATTTGGAAAGCAAAATATGAAAATACATCTCCGCTTTTTTCCAACTATTCATCGACTGTATCGATTGAATTAGTCTCCAGCAAGGGA
This sequence comes from Hypanus sabinus, assembly GCF_030144855.1. Taxonomy (NCBI): domain Eukaryota; kingdom Metazoa; phylum Chordata; class Chondrichthyes; order Myliobatiformes; family Dasyatidae; genus Hypanus; species Hypanus sabinus. Next base: position 166,558,082 of record NC_082710.1, on the reverse strand, counting down.
GTCGGGGCTTGGACGCGGCGCTTTCAAAGTAAATCTGTTCACTCCGTTTTTTATACTGGCGAAGCTTATAGAGATTCATTGTGGTGACCTTGTCGTCCATTCTGTAAACAACTCTTCGCGTGTGACGTAGAGCTTTCGAGGTTGGCTTGGTCAGTAATGTTGAGACAGACAATTGGTCGCTGAGTTCATTCATCTGCTATACATTCATCTAGCTGCATGAATTTGCATTCTACTTTATCTGCAGGTTATTTTTAATGTAATTTCTGCAACCATCTGATAGTTATTTGAATGGTTAATCCATCTAACAAAATATGTTTTTATCAATACATGTTAGGAATGCATAATTAATATTTACGTAATTTAACATATACTTCTATTATTATAAACATAATTTCATCGAGAAATTTCTGAGGCATTGAAGGGGGTATACCCATAAATTAACAAAACTACTAATCAAGTCATACCCGTGGCGCGAATTGATTAGCCATAATCTAATGTAAAAATTTGAAGAAGTTTGGCAGAAGTGGCTGATGATAATATATTCCCATACTTCTACATTTTATCATTATCGAGAATAAAATCTTACCGGGTGCAGAAAGATTTCTTCCAGTCCTTATAACTTCTGTTAATATGTATTAAAGTACAAAGGTGCAAAGATAATATTACCCCTTCTCCTCAAATTCACATTCGCATCAGCAACCAATATTTTTAGTATATTTTAGTTTCATTTGATTCCACGGGTATTTAGCTGATGCAACAAAGAACAGAACATAATCATATTTACTGAAATTCAAAAAGAAAATATAAGTTCTTGCTTTATTTGTTTCTTTTTCATTACAAATATTTCCTGCGATATTGGCGAATTTTTAGTAAAAGAAATGAACACTCTGAATAGATGAATTAAATGGTGCTCATGTTTCCAAACTACATTTTCGGAACGCCCAACATGCTTAAAACTATTGCAGTCTAAAAATATATTTATTAGCTGAAATTTGATCAGCTGATCTAAACTGCTTTGTAGTTTGTTTTTTTTTGTTTTTGATTCGCATAATTTATTTAACAGCTATTTAAAATAGTTTCATTAAATAAAATGTATTATATTTATATTCATGTAAGTTCTTCAATATTTTGATTCTTTACTTTTAACTCAAATATTTTTTGTTTTAATTTGCCTGCGATTATTAGAAAGGTGTTTGACAGAATAATCCCTCAAAGAGAGCTTACAAGCTGCACAGAGTTAGTTGAGATTGCATCCGTGGGGACCACTACCTGTGGTACAGTCGCAGCTGGTTGATCTCCTTTTTTGGTGTTTGGCGTGGACGCTGAACCAGGAATTCTATGTCGATCATCTAATGTGATTTTGCTTGGCCTGTACAGTTGATCTGGGCGATTGATCTCATTAGTTTTGTCTTCTGTTGCTTTTAATATCAGTAGTGAGTCAGGAACGAAGTACTTGAACTCGGAAACAGGATGTATTGGCGATTGTAGAGTTATTCTTAATTCGATGTTTATCTGAAGTTATGCCACGGTATTGAAGGATTGCCCGGAGCGGTCAATTGATTCAACATCAATAAATGAAAAAAATGAGGTATCTTGGAGTGCATTCTTGTTCATATGATAATTAACACTCCAAAGTATCCCACTGACACGTGCCCACTTTACTTGGAATCTTGCGATTCTGCCTTGGCACAGCTGATATCGCCATTTCCCTGGGTTGGTGAGGGCAAGTGAAGACAAGACTGAAGTTATAAGTATATTTATAAGTATAAATTTTCAAGCACTTTATTGATTTGGTCTCACTGTTATTATTTGTCTGTTTATCTATAACTGTAGGGTAAACATGGCAAATGAGGAGTATTAAGAATTTGCTGGAAGTGAACAAATACGGAAATGCACGAAGCCAACAGAAAAAGATTTTGTAACTCTGTGTACAAAGCTCAGTTTTACAACCTGTTTATGAAGATCTGTAATGGCAAGTCAGCTGGTTTATTTTTATGGCTCAGCTTTGTGGATCACTGGGCATCGTTTTCGCTTTTTCCCAATGCAAAGTGATATATCATGAATAAGCAGAAATATGAACAGTATATCTGATCTACTACTCGTGTGAGTTTAGCATTGACATTAGAATGCAATACAATGCCATTCATTACTACAATAAATGGTAGCAGTATATTTAATTAGAATCAGTACCTTCGCCTGGAAATATTAAAGGTGAAAACTTCTGTTTTGATATATGCATGTTTGAGAGATTGAATTGATAATGTTTCATGTGTTTTTTCAATACTTTAAATTATTTGATTTTACGTATTTTAAAATTACTTTGCGTAACAGAAAAACATATGGCATTTACTTGAGTCCATTACCTACTGAAGCCTAATCTGTTATGTGAAGCCACGTGTCTGTTGACTCTGGATTATGAGAACTATTGGATCAGGGTCGGGCAAAATGTGAGCACAGCAGCAGCAAACAGGAAAGTTGAATTAGTATTGTGATTCACTTGATCCTGAATGTGAAAAGTGAGAGCATTTGTGGCTAAATTTGTTGCTGATACAAAGATAGGTGGAGGAGCGGGTAGTGTTGAACAAACAGAGAGCCTGCAAAGAGACTAGAAGAAGGCGAATGCAATGTTGGCATTCATTTCTAGAGGTATAGAATTTCAGAACAGGGACGTGATGAAGAGGCAAACATGAGACGACACTTGGAGTATTGTGTGCAGTTCTGGGTTTCATATTTTATAAAGGATATACTGACATTGGAAAGGGTTCAGAGTATGATTCCAGGAATGAAAGGGTTCCATATGACGAACGTCTGGCAGCTCTTTGGCTGTATTCCCCGGAGTTCAGGAGAGTGAGGAGGGATTTCAAAGAAACATTTCGAATGTTAATAGGCCTAAACAGATTATATATGGCGAAGTTATTTCCCATGTTAAGGGAGTCTAGGAGAAGAAAGCCCGACTTCAGGATTGAAGGAATTCCATTTAGAACAGTGGAGAAATTACTTTAGTCAGAGGGTGGTAAATCTGTGAAATTTGTTGCCACGAGCGGCTGTGGAGCTCAAGTCATTGTGTGCATTTAAGGCAGAGATAGATATGTATTTGACTAGCCTGGGCATCAAAGGGCATGTGGAGAATGCAGAGGAGTGGGGATGACTAGAAGAATTGGATCAGCCCATGATTGAATGGTGGAACAGACTCGATGGGCCGAATAGCCTATTTATGCTTCCATATCTTATGGTATTATGTCCGCAGAATTATTTTACAAAATCCATAATTGAAAGATTGTTATAAATATCCATGAAAATGCTTTATTTTGAATAGCATAACAGCTAATTCTTAATTCTCGAATGCATAGTAATAATTTCCAAAAGTATTCAAAGTAATTAATACTCAATTTGTTTTACACGCATTACACCTGCCTTTCTATTTTTGTTAAATAAATTTTTTCCTCGTGTACCGAACGAGGAAGTTTCAGAAACGCCCGGATTCTTCACTATTAGCTTATATTGCAGATTGAAACATTGAAGTTAAGACAATGATAGGAAGCTGATATAATTTGCTTAATACCCTGCATTATTACTAGTGTACATCAGACTAGTTTGGTTTAGTAGAGTCCATCTCAATGATTGCGGACTGTGCTTCATGGTCAACCCTGACTAAAACTCGCTGTTAATTATTATGCAACCCAATGACTTTTGTGCTGGTCAATATGCCACGACTTTCCAGAATATTCAGCAGGGTTCAGAGTCGTAATTATGCGGCACTAAGTCGACACAATAAGGGCCTGAAGGACCATTGTTCAGAGGTTATTGACACTATCAGAATATGTCTATTGAACAGAGATGTATAGAAAAATAAAAAAGTGGATGTGGAACTATTATCAATTACATAAATACATTAATCCAAGAGTGATAAATTTTGTGCATTTAGCCAACAAATATCAAAAGAAGGATCCGATATGATTTCAGATTGTGGCAGTGCAAAATTTGAATGGTCTAATTTTGATCACAGTGATTTCCAACAGGTGCTTTGCTTTGCAATTATGGGTTGCACAGAATTAATGAGGCTACAGGTATTTCTAGGGAATGGTCTGGAGCAATTCGGCTGAAATCTCTTCCTGCGTTTTGGAAAAGAAATTAAAAAATGACTGCCGAAATATTCACAAAGGTGAGCTTATGCAAATTGGACATTATGCTAAACTGAATAAGTTATTAGCTCTCTTATCAAAAGAGTACATAAAATTTTAAATAAAGAAAGTATTTATCTGACATTTACCATTCTCTTGATCTTTGCGTATTTCCTCTGTTGCAGAGACAATATTATTATTTTTTGATTTAAAATCTGTACTTGTATGATAGCATGCAAATAATTAACATCAAGAATCTTTTTTTTTACAGGCAAATGAATTTGTTTTTCTGACGCCCATCAAACGTAAACGCCTCTCAAGTCTCCTTTAAGCATATTCGAATTTGAAATGTACTAATAGTAAGTGCAGAATGATGATATTTTATCTTTCATTGGATCTCTGTAGGAGCAGTTGGAATTAGGCTTAGCCCATGGAAGTTTGATCTTTGTACTAAATGATACTGAGTTGTTGATAAATGTCCCACCTTGACAAGGAAAATGTGTGTTCGTCATGCAGTAACTGAGAAGTGTGACCTGTACTGGGACCCAAAAGGTATTACTCTTCAACTTCCCCTGTCTTACTTGCTCTTTACTTTTGTCCCTAAAAAGTATACCTTGAGAATATATTTGCAATGGACAACTCGATATTACATAACACTTCAACAATCATTTTCATCTTGTGTTTTTGTTATAACTTCTTACCAAGCATGTACCTATTTCTTCGGAAGGATAAAGAAATTCAGTATGCCCAGTGGTCTCTGACTCGGACTAAATTTTTATCGATACACCATAAAACGCATTCTTTCTGGGTGCAGCTGATCAACACGTGACTGTAAGAAACTGCATGGAAGTTTGGACGCAGTTAAGCACTTCACAGAAATGGTCCACTCATCTACGGACACTTATCCTGTATCCTGTGGATACTTATCGCTGTCTGCATAAAACTGCCAGCATAACTGAAAGCCCCGATCCACCCCGGAAATATCTTTTTTCTCTTTTCTCCCATCGGGTAGATGTAAGTGCCTGAAAGCACGTATCACTAGGCTCAAGGGCAGCTTCTCGTCCCTGTTAACAGACTTGAGCAGAATTCCTGTACGATGAAATTTTCGCTTCGCCTCACAGAGTACTTCGTTATGATAACGCGTTTATCGTTTACTTGCACTACACTTTTTCGATAGCTTTCGCACTTTATGCTGCATTGACATTGTTTCATCTTGTTCCAGTTCAATGCATTGTGTAATGATTTGATCTGTATAAACAGTATATATCTTGGTAAAATAATAAGTAATAGACCAATACCAATACCAGTAACAAGTAGGAAGGTCGTGTTAGGAAATTCTATAACATTGTCAGTCACGCCGTTTTTTTCTGTGATACCTACGCTATGTAATTTGCCAAATATATTTAATTTTCTCTTTTCGAGCGTAATTGCTAGGAAATGTACCAACAGGCATATACAATGATTTAATACAAAGAGTGTTAAAGCACATGCACTAGAAATATAATGGCTAGATGGGGGTGGACGGTCTTGCAATCGTCGACATATCATTGTGGCCAGAGATGATCTGCTTCCGTGCAGATATGACATGCGGATAAAAATACTGCATATTTCACCTGATTGTTCGAGGCACTCGTTTAGCTTCTTTATTTCTAGTAAATACAAATTAAAGGAAATTAGTCAGGCTATTTACTCAGATGTACAAGTTGTATTATCTGCATTAGGAGGCTTCGGCCCGAAACGTCGTCACTACCTCCTCCCACAGATGCTGTCTGGCCTGCTGAGTGAGATCTGCCAGCATTTTGTGTTTTTAAATATGTAATGGATTTGCTTTCGTTATTTTCCACTGTCACTGAAGATTGATGGAAATCGCAGAGATTGTCATTTCAGGGTGGAAAGATGGAATTCAACGTCTGGCAATATACTCGAGGAAATATTCCTGCAGGTGATTGTATGTCTCTGACAGGTACCTGCAAGTGGTGCCTGATGCCTGGGGTGTTGCAGCGAGTTCTAACGGCATAGGAGAAATTTCCAAGTAACTGTCTGTTGCGTATACGAGGAAAGTCATGGAATGTCAATGGCGGTAATTAGACAATCTGTTTTCAAGTGCTTTGCTGTCTTTTATTTTTGTGGTGTAAAAACATTGGTATTTGTCAAACAATGTCTATAAAATGTTTACATCCCAAGGACACTTCGACACTTTTGCTGGCAAGCAGCGTGATTGCATATTCTTATTCCTCAAAAAGTACTACCAGTGGCTAAAGTCTGTATTGATACACGCATGTGCTGAAGCTCGAACACTGAAAGTTAATGGTGCAAAGGCAAAAAGAGAGAGAAAAAAAGTATTCCATGTGACTTTCAGAAGTCATTGCCTGCGAGGTCAATTGAAGTGTAAACGACCGTGTATTTCAAAAGCAAGTAGGATAGAGAGAGAGTTGAAGGAATATTGTTGGCAATGCAGGACTGGATTTCTGCTTGGACAACAAAAGAGAGTTGTGCTCTATGACTCAACGATTCGGTGATCCCGACAATAAAACCGACAGAAACTTTCCAATTACCGATCATAAAAATTTCAAAGCTACATAATATTTCCAGCGGTATATTATGAATACTGAGAGTTTTATCTTACCACAACATTTGAAGTCGGATGCAATAATGTCTTACCGGTTTCTTTCACAATGAGCTCATTTTCTGCTAAGTGATTACAGAATACTTTATAAATTCATGCATATATATTTTGTTTCTATATATATTGTACTCTATATAACGAGTATAATGATATATACGTTTCTTATAGAAAATAGGGTCACATCTAAAGATTTTTTTAACATTATGAACACATCAGTTCGCAATTAATATATGCTACTTGATAGAATTTAGTGCCATTTCATCTGGGCGTTCGTTCCTTTGTTTATCCAGGAATATAATGTTGGATTGGAGGTTTATAGACAGTGATTTCTAATGGCTTTTAGTATAATTGATATCAGGAAGGGAACATTAATTTTCAGGATTTAGCACAAGAGCATGTTTACAGGTTTTAGTGCATCACTGATACATGCCAACTTGTAACATTTTTCCTAATTAATGCAATCTTGACCTAGTTGCACTTTTAACAACTTTATTTACCCCACATAACTCATGAATTGCTTAATTAAAGCTCTATAATTGACGTACCCTTTACTCCTGCCGTGAGCTTTCTGGTAAGTTTTATGGACCATAATGATCGCTCAATTCGTGCTTTTCTTCTGTATTCTGCGATCGTCCGAATCCAGGAACTGAGGATCAGATAGTGAACCCCAGGAACAACACACAAAATAAAACCCTGACAGTCGTTGCCTGATCCCTGATCACAACAGATCAGATGTTAAAAAGCAAAAGAAAAATAAAGGGCAACTTGAGTGTAATGCCGTCGTTGATAACAACCTAATGAAAAATTATGAGGTTTTGTGAGTTAAATATTTTTCATACCCGTTTTTTTTAAACCTTCTGCCTGTTTCGTGATTTCTGAAATACAAAAGCATAACTTCCAAATTAGAGCAAATATTTTCAATGAACGCAGTTTTCTGAATTTGTTCACTTGTTCTGGAAGCATGAAAATTGATCAGTTTTTATTGCTCAGCGCTGAAAAATCAATGAGCCATGTGATTTTGATTTCTGGCAAAAAGAATGGTATAAGTTACTCCATAACAGGGTGAAATCGACACCAAGCGTTGATGTAATAAAGAAAACCCATATTACTTAAATTTAATATTTATTTGTAAAGTTGCAAGGAACTAAAGTTAAAAGGAATGCAGTCAAAACATTGGAGCGCAGATCTTGAACAAGGTTGGTATTTACCTAGCGGACTTGTTTTGTATTCAATACTGTACCCTGGGACTAAGGTAGTTTTTACTGTTTCAGTCATGTTTATAGGAATGTTCTCTCTCTGTGTGTTAGACTTAAATGCCAATGTACGTGACAAATTATTGTGTTTCTCATTTGGTAGCAATAAGTCAAATTCGGAGAAGTAAAAGCGGATCAGAAATCCGGTTTATTATTGCTAACGTAATGCCATGAAACATTGCAGCAGTACATTGTTGTACATAATCCTCCACACTGCTAATAGTCTTACCATTAATATTATATTCTGCTAGGATCAGAGGGATCTTGGGGCCCGAATCCATTGGACACTCAAAGCCTCTGTGCAGGTTGACTCTGTGGTTCAGAAGGCATGCGATGCATTGGCCTTCATCAATCGTGGGATTGAGTTTAAGAACCGAAAAGTAATGTTGCAGCTATATAGGGCCCTGGTCTGATCCCACTTGGAGTGCTCAATTCTGGTCGCCTCAACACAGGAAGAACGTGGAAACCACAGAAAGGGTGTAGAGGAGATTAAAAAGGATGTTGCCTGGATTGGGAACCATACGCTATGATAATAGGTTGAGTGAGCTCGGCGTTTTCTCCTTGGAGCGACGGAGGATGAGAGGTGACCTGATAGAGGTGTACAAGATAATGAGAGGCTTAGACCGTGTGGAAAGTCGGAGGCTTTTTTCCAAGGCTGAGATGACTAGCACGAGAGGACATAGTTTTAAGGTGCTTGGCGATAGGTACAGAAGAGATGTAGGTTTAAGTTTTTTTTTACGCAAAGTGTGGTGCGTGCGGGAATGCGATACCGGCGGCGGTGGTGGATGCAGAAACAATCGGGTCTTTTAAGACACTCCTTGATAGGTACATGGAGCTTAGAAAAATAGAGGGCTAGGTAGTTCAAAGGTAAGGACATGTTCGGCACAGCTTAGTGGGCCGAAGGGCCTGTATTGTTTCTATGTTTCTATATGTCTTCATTTTAAACATGATTTTTAAATATACATTTTTAATATATTAGGGAAATATATATTCATTTTGTCTATGTATTCTTACATTATATTCCTAGAAGAATCGAAGCACCATTTTATACTACTGCGTGTATTTATCTTTCTACCTTTTTCAAAAAGCACAGATTCAGTGGTAAATTTCCCTAAAGAGAAAGATAAATATTTTCACGTTAGACCGAAATTTTTACTTAAATCTCCATTCCTGGCAACTTGAATAATATTTAGTAGACATAGGCTTCCTTTTAAAATACAAGAATCGATAAGAAATTCAATGCAAACAATATGCTGTGACTTTGTCAAAGTTATCGTGGAAACCCTCTTGGCTTCATTGTTGTTCAAACGATTTATTTACGAGGGATGATGCAGTCCTATTTTTCTATAATGGTGGAATTATTGGTCGGATCTGGCAAGTTTGGTTAAGACAATCTAGTTACCTGAATTTAGATGGTAAACTCACCTAATGGACATATTTGCTGTTTTACTGATTCGTTCTTCTGGATGAAGAGTTTGCCGTCAGGCTTGATCAGCTCAATATTTTCTGTAGACATCCAGTTGGTAATGCCAAGATAATTTATCTCTAAGTGTCAATAACATAGCCAAAGTGGATGAGGATCTAACAAGGAATTGGGACCAAAACAGAAGAGGTGACTTTCACCTGAACTGGAGGAAGACTCATATCCTAGCAGGAAGGTGTGCTAGTGCTGCACGTTCGGATTCAAACTGAAGATGCGGGGGTACGGGAACCAGAGTGCCAGAACAGTTAGTGGGGAAGTTTTGGTAAGACCTCAAGCAACCTCAGGAATGAGCGGGTTGAGAATGGTGCAACTAGCTGCGTATATATCAATGCAAGAAGTATCGTATGATATTCGGATACCGAACAAGTGCTACACATTCCTCTGCACCTCTCCCTTCATTACCATTCACAGCCCCAAACAGTCCTTGCAGGTTAGGCGACACTTCACCCGTGAGGCTGTTGGGGTCATCGACTGTATCGTAGGGTGTGGATCAACAACTGTAAGTATGAGATTTCGTTGCAGAATGGGCAGGGCTGACTTCTCAATTTTAGACGTGACAGAGCTTGATGGATTAAAGGAGAGGGATGGTATTACGACGCAGGGAAAATGTCTCGGCAGTGCTGGGTCAGGATACACTGGTGAACACACACAAAATAGTGGAGCAAATCAGCAGGCGAGGCAGGATCAATGGAAAAGAGCAAACAGTGGTCGTTTAGGGCCGAGATCCTTCATCAGAACTAGAGTAAATGGATGGGATGTCAAAGTAAGAAGGTGCGGTGAGGAGAGGTAACAGTAGGTAACAGCTGAAACCTGGGGGAGGGAAGAATGAAGTAAATAACTGGGAAGGCGATTCAAGTCTTTGAAATGCATAAAGGGTTGGAGGAGGGGAAACCTGAGAGAGGAGGACAAAAGACCATCGAGGAAAGGGAAGGGAACGTGCACTGGAGGGAGATGATGGGCAGTTAAGGAGATAAGATGATAGTGGGATATGGGAATGGAGAATGGTCAGGGAGAGGGGTAGGACGCATTTCTGGAAGTCTGAGATTTCGATGTTCGTTCCATCAGGTTGAAGGCTACTCGGACGGAATATGAGGTGCTCTCCTTCAACCCGAGTGTGGCCTCAACACAGCAGTAGAGAAGGCCATGAACTGATATGTCGGAATGGGAATGGGAAGTTGAATTTAAATGGCTGGCTACTGGGAGATCTAGCTTTTTCTGGTGGATGAAGCGTAGATGCTTGGAGAAGCAGTCTTCCAATCTAATCGGGTCTCGAGACCACACCGGGAGTACCGGTTGCAGTAGATGACCCCAGTAGACTCACAGGTAAAGTGTCGCCTCACCTGTAAGGATTGTTTGGGGCCTTGAATGGTAATAAGGGGAGAGGTGTAGGGGCATGTGTAGCATTTGTTCTGCTTTCAAGTATAAGTACCAGGAGGGAAGTCAGTGGGGGCAGGGAACGTTTAGATAAGGGAGTCGCGAAGGGAGCGATTGCTGTGGAAAGTAGGACGTTGAGGAGGGCCTGTGGGAAGGGAGGGAAAGATGCACTTTGTAGTGGGATCCCGTTGGAGATGGCAGAATTTCCGGAGAACTATCTGCTGGACGCGAATGCAGATGGGGTGGCAGGTGAGGACGAGAAACCCTATCCCTGCTGGACTCGCGATAATGGGGTGAGGGCAGATGTGCGTGGAATGGAAGAGATGCGGTTGAGGGCAGCATTGGTAGGCAAGGAAAGGAATAATCTTTCCATATAACCATATAACAACTACAGCACGGAAACAGGAAATCTAGGTCCTTCTAGTCCTTGCCGAACGCTTACTTTCACTTAGTCCCACCTACCTGCACTCAGCCCATAACCCTCCATTCCTTTCCTATCCATATACCTATCCTATTTTTTTTTAAATGACAAAATCGAACATGCCTCTACCACTTCTACTGGAAGCATGTTGCACACAGCTACCACTCTCTGAGTAAAGAAATTCCCCCTCGCGTTACCCCTAAACTTTTGCCCCTTAAATCTCAGCTCAAGTCGTCCTGTTTGAATCTCCCCGACTCTCAATGGAAAAGGCCTATCAACGTCAACTCTACCTATCCCCCTCATCATTTTAAATGCCTCTGTTATGATCCCCCCTCAACCTACGCTCCAAAAAATAAAGACCTAACTTGTTCAACCTTTCTCTGTAACCTGGGTGCTGAAACCCAGGTATCATTCTAGTAAATCTTCTCTGTACTGTCTCTATTTTGTTGATATCTTTCTTATAATTCTGTGACCAGAACTGTACACAATACTTCAAATTTGTCCTCACCAATGCCTTGTGCAATTTTAACATTATATCCCAACTCCTATACTCAATGCTCTGATTAATAAAGACCAGCATACCAAAAGCTTTCTTCACCACCCTATCCACATGAGATTCCACCTTCAAGGAATTATGCACCATTATTCTTAGATCACTCTGTTCTACTGCATTTCTCAATGCCCTACCATTTACCATGTATGTCCTATTATGATTAGTTCTACCAAAATGTAGCACCTAATGATATCCTTGAAGAAGGAGGCCATCTCCTTAGTTCTGGAATGAAAAGCCTCACCCTGAGGTCAGATGCAGCGGAGAGGGAAGAATTGACAGGACGGGATGACATTTTATACAAGTAGCAGGGTGGAAAAAGGTATAGTCCAGGTAGCTGTCAGTGTTAGTGCGTTTATAAAAGATATCAGTGTATAAGCTGTCCCACAGGCTTCACCTGCGTGTCTGTTGGGGTCATCAACTGTATCTGGTGCTTCCAGTGTGAGTTCCTGTATATTGGCGAGACCAGGCATATATCGGGAGACCACATCACCGAACATCTACACTCCTTTCATCCTCTACTGCCGCGATGAGGCCACACGCAGGTTGGAGGAGTCACACCTTATATTAAGAATGAGCAGCCTCCAACCTAATGGCGCAACCATCGATTTCTCCAACTTCCAGTAATGCTTACCCTCTCGGTCACCATTCCATAATCCCATTTTCATCTCTCACATTATTTCTTTACCCGTCCATCAGCTCCCTATGGTGCTCTTCCCCTTCTGTTTCTACCATGCACTTCTACCCTCTCCTGACAGTTTCAACTTTCTCCAGCTCTTTACCTCTTTGACTAAACAACTTCTTGGCTCTGTACTTCACCCACCCTCCCGGTTTCACCTATCACCCACTACCTTTTATATTTTCGTTTCCTCCACCAAAATTCTTACTCTGACTTTTCATATTTATTCTCCATTTCCGTTGAAGGGCGTCGACCCGAAACCACCTCTGTTTACTCTTTTCCATAGGTGCTGCCTGGCCTGTTGAGTTCCTCCTGCATTTCGTGTGCATCGTTTAGATTCCCAGCAACTGTAGATCTTCTCTTGTTTGTGGTAGACTGGTGAACTCGTCTACTGAGACGTTGTTAGTGGGGCTGAGAGATAGGAAAACCTGACCCCGTTAATGGAGCTATATAACAGACCGCCCAAATTTAGAAGACCAAATTTGGATAGCGATTGCAGACTTCACAAAACAAGTAAGCTACAGTAGGTGCTTTTCACTTTTTACATATTGACCCGGAATGCGAGAGGGTGGGATCACTCAAGGATATGGGGGAACAATTGCTTGGATGCGGACAAAGTGAGGTACTTAATGAGAACTTTGCTTCAGTATTTACTAAGGAAAAAGATACAGAAGATCTGCGTGCTGAGTGCATAAATAAGTTAGGGCATTTACTGGACATGGAGGAGGAAACGTTGGTCCACCGAATGAGCATTACGGTTGATCAGTATACAATGGCTAACGGGATTTACCCTAGGTAATTGAAGAATGCAAGAGACGAGATGACCAGATCCTTGATTTCTATCTTAGCGTCCTTTCTAGTCGCAGGCGCGGCCGCAGAGGATGGGCGAGTGGCTGATGTTGTGGCTCTATTTACGAAGGGAACAAGTGAGATTCCTTGGAAGTATAGACCAATGAGTCTCAAGTCAGTTGGATGAAAATTTCTTGACAAAATTCTTAGGAATAGGGTATATGAGCATTTGGAAACCCTGGCCTAATTTGGGAAACCAGCGTGGCTTTCTACGTGGCATGTTGGGCTTTACCAACTTCTTTGATTATTTTGACAAGGTGACGAGAGACTTTGAAGAGCGTGGAGCAGTGGGTGTTGTCTACGTGGTTATTAGTAAGGCAGTTGACAAAGGTCTTCATAGGAGGCTAAAGATGCATGGGGTCCGCGGCAAATTAACTGTTGGGATTCAGAAATGACTTGCACATAGAAGGCAGAGAATAGTGCCAGTAGGGATTTTTTTTCGGTCTTGACGTCTGTAATTAATGCAGAAGGGAAAGTGGGAGGAGGAGAGCGGGAGTGATACGGCACAAAACAGTCCGAGGAACAGACAGGAGATTCTGTGCACGTGAACTGGACACCCGGAAGGTATGTTGCTTCCCAGGTGCAATGGTCAGGGTAATCTCCAATAGCGTCTACAACTTTCTGGAGGGCGAGGGTGGGCAGCCAGATGTCTTTGTACATATTGGTACCAATGACATACTAAGGACAAGCAGAGAGGTCCTGAAGAGATAATTTAAAAAGCTAGAAAAAAATCCAATAACTGGACCTCTCCGGTAGTAAGTTAGGGATTGCTGCTTTTGCCACGCGCCACTGAGGGTAGAAACGGGATGATTCGGCAGGTAAATGCGTGGCTGAGAAACTGATGAATGGGAAAGGGCTCAGGTTCTTGGAT